>NW_023503807.1:1641217-1948513 GCF_014529535.1 Bradysia coprophila
TTATTTTTATTTGGTCGTGTATGACGTGTGTTCAAAGGTTGGTTGAATAATTCATGATGCTTCAAAATTAAAAATTTTTCATAGCTATTGACCTTTGTAGCATGACATGATTTTGATTACAAAATACGATAATTGATCCGTCAAACAAACCCTTATGTTTGAAGTGTATACGTATGCATGTAGAGCAAATAAATTACAGTCATCATATTAACGCTATTGGGGTTAAAATGTAAACTAAAAAAAAAAATGATGCGAACTAGTATAAACCAACGCATATATAATATAAAGTTTAAGAGTGATATCGCCAAATCTTCAGGTGATTGGGAAACAAGCGGTCTCCGATTTTAATGAGTGATAGCTCGTTGGATTCGTCTTTCAATTCTAGGAAACACGTGTCTTTCACGTTCTCTTAAAAAAATTTGTTTTCTGTGAAAAGTGCTCAAAAGTGAAGACATGCCAGAGTGTACCGAAAACTGTTTTTCGGCAATAACTCAAGAAAAAATTATTTTAAATTTTTGTAATGTTGTACGATTTTCGGCCTTGAAAAGACCTACAGGTAGAGTATACGCACCGCTTGGTGCTAGTTGATCCACGAGAGTTATGACTAGAAATGTAGTGAATGTTCGGAGAGTCCATCTTCTCTGCAGCTTCGATGTTCCGCGGAACTGAGTATGGGGTGTTGTAGCTGGCCTCACCCACTATCGTTGCACATATAAATGAACCCAGTACTTTTGTGCTGCAAGCTTACAGAAGTCTTGGAAAAAAAGTTGGTGCCAAAATGCAGATTTTTTCCTTCTTTCTGAGGGCCCAACTGCCAGAACAGCGTCTGGAACGGTTCTACGTAAGTAATTTTGTATCGTCTACTTCCTTTACCGTATACGCTTCGCTTTGACTCGAATATAGGTCGTTACAACATATCCAGTGTTAGTAATTCGTGATATATTCGTGATATCGTTTTTCTATTGATAAGGTGAAAGAATAGTAGACAATAAAAAATGATTGCCGTAGTACCGTTCCACATGCTGTTCCAGTAGTTGGGCCCTCAGAAAGAAGGAAAAAATCTACATTTTGGCACCAACTTTTTTTCCAAGACTTCTGTAGGTTTGCAGCCCAAAAGTACTGGGTTCATTTATATGTGCAACAAAAGTGGGTGAGGCCAGCTACAACACCCCATACTCAGTTTCGCGGAACATCGAAGCTGCAGAGAAGGCGGACTCTCCGAACATTCACTATATTCCTAGTCATATCTCCCGTGGATCAACTAGCACCAAGCGGTGCGTATACTCTACCTGTAGGTCTTTTCAAGGCCGACAATCGTACAACATTACAACAATTTAAAACAATTTTTTCTTGAGTTATTGCCGAAAAATTGTTTTCGGTAACCTCTGACATGTCTTCACTTTTGAGCGCTTTTCACAGAAAACAATTTTTTTAAAGAAAAAGTGAAAGACACGTGTTTCCTAGAATTGAAAGACGAATCGAACGAGCTATCACTCATTAAAATCGGAGACTGCTTGTTTCCCAATCACCTGAAGATTTGGCGATATCACTCTTAAGGTTTGTTGGTTTGTTGGATGAGAGACCTAGAGACTTGAAACTTCCCTTGCCTAACTACTGAGAAAAACATATGACAAACGTACGAAAATCGTTTCAGTTTCATGCGTTATTTGACGAGCAAACTTTTTTTCCTGTTTACATCGTGGACGCGTCTCTTATGTTGGGATACATTTTTGTAACGCGTAAAAATGTTTGGAGAAAATTGACTTTTGCCGCGTGAAAATATTTTTGGCAGAAAATGTTTGACGCGGGCAAAGCCGGGTACTACACTACAAAATTCAGACATATTTTTCCGATGGTATTCTCTGCCTTGATTTAATAATACACACACACAAAACAGTGGAAGCAAGAGAAAACTACCATCTCACTTCACCTAATTTTCATATCATTGATGTCACATAAAAAAGGCTGTGGTTGGAAAAATGTGTACCCATAAAATCCACAAAAATTTTTGTGATCAAATAGGGGAGATAACCAACCGCCAAACAAGACGCATAGTCACCGAAAATTTGTGTGTATGAATTTCGCGGTTTAATGCCAATATAAATGGTTGAAACGTGTCTTCTTCAAGACTGCGACGGAAATTGCGTTTTTCCTATGTTAGACACCCTCAGAATTGTATGATAATATAGCATACGCAGGAAGGGTATATCCATCCGTGTATGGTGTGATGGTATACGTTACACCGTATAGCGTATAGCATCTCGAAATCATTATGGGTGCAGTTTATTATTTTTAAGTGAGTCCCCAGAGGTTTTTGTCCCTGTTCCTTATTATATTTTAGGGCTTTTTCTGTGGTTATGGTGTCTAAGGGTTTTTTTACTCATAACAAGTAGCTGTATGGATGGTTTCGTCTATCTATTATACCTTTCAAAATATGTTCGTTTAAGAGTTTTTTCTTGTTGATTACGATTTTATTATGTCGATGTTGGGGAAATGGTTCCTGTAATGATGTTCTGGTATGTTCTGGTATACTGATTTTGTTAAGAATATCACGGAGAATGGCAAACACACGTTGTGATTTATGCAGCCTCCGTATATACAGTGGAATGTAATGGTAAATTATTCCGACATACTTTTCGTGTGAAGGACATGCACAATTGGATGAATTGGATCTTTTCCTGCATTACATCTTGTACAAATTGTTGTGGTAAACAAACAATCATTATTAGCCGCATAGAGACAGCAAAGGACACTGGAAAAATATGGTTGGTGGTCGGGGGTGGTATAACGTAAATTTTCTCTTTAGATTTATTTCCCAGTCATTTCACCTCGAAGGTTGTTGAGTTTTCTATGATTTGATATTCAGTTTGATAACTTCATTTTTCTGTGAGTGCCCATTTTATCCTTATGCAGATTGAATTGGTTATTTATGGTATTCGTTTTTATCAACAAAAAAAACATTTTTTTTCCCATTCGATGAGCATTGAAGCATACACGGAAAAGCTCAAGTCAAACCATACATTTGTATATATATAACGGATGTGTTCGCGTGCCGTTGAGAACTTAAGAATCACTTCTAAACATAATATTTGCTTCGGGGGAGCACCAGCCATTGCGTTAATGGGGTGACAGAGACATGTGCACACGAATTCCTATTTTAACAACAATTTTAACTTGGATATAACAACAGCCGAACATGGAAACATATATTTTATTTGAGATAGACATAAATGTGTACTACGATGTGGAACCGTTGTATACGTACAACGTATAAGTTTTCATGTGGATGGATTGAACATGGTTATGTTGCATGAAGTTTTCAATTGCATTATGTATGTTCTAATGGCAAACAGAAGGCTGTTTTATTTGAGAGTATCAAACAAAGGCAGACAGAGAGTCCCTTTGCACTGTGATGCTACATAATATATATGACAAACAAATATCATGCAAAATGCAAGGCTTTTTCTGTATGCTCAACAATATGACGTAAATGAATAGTTCTATCCTGGGAATTACAGAAAGTATAATACGTGACAGGTTTGTGTTTCCATTGATTTTACATTTTACATATGAATCGGGAAATAGAACAACAACAAAAAAACCATAATATCACAACGAGTATCCAACGGTATTGATCCAATGGATGGATCAAAACACGTTAACAATTTTTAGCCCCGTACGAAGTACGAAGGGGCTTATAGGATTACGATGCCGTGTGCAATTGATGGAATTCGAAGCAGACGATAAGGGCAAAGTGTTTGCCTATGTTCATAGATGCCGAATCTGCAATAAAAATTTTGTCTGTCCGTCTGTCCGTCTGTCCGTCTGTCACGTCGATATCTTGAGTAAATCAAATCCGATTTCAAAATTTTTTTTCCCTGAAAGATAGTCGAAATAGTGAGGCTAAGTTCGAAGATGGGCATATTCGGGTAGGCCCTTCGTGAGTTAGGGCCACCTAAGTGATTTAAGGTCTGTTGGTGATATTTATGGCAAAATAAACGATGGAAATGTAAATGACACGGCAAATGATAGGTATTGTCAATACCAATCCAGGAAAAAAAAGTTTTTTAAAATCGGGTGAGTGGACCGTGAGTTAGGGCCTTAGAAGTGAAATGCTACTAGGGCCCTATGTGTATTTTACATAGAACTCGAGTAAATTTCATCCGTCTTTCGTAATTTTTGTTTGATTTGAAAGGTAATCGAAGGCCGAATAGAATGTTGTTGAAAAAAAATTAAATTTGGGTCCTTGGCCTAAGGGCGCTACTAGGGCCCTATGTGTATTTTACATATAACTCGAGCAAATTTCATCCCTTTTTTCGTAATTTTTGTTTCATTTGGAAGGTAATCAAAGGCCGAATAGAATGTTGTTGAAAAAAAATTAAATTTGGGTCCTTGGACTAAGGCCACTACTAGGGCCCTATGTGTATTTTACATATAACTCGAGCAAATTTCATCCCTTTTTTCGTAATTTTTGTTTCATTTGAAAGGTAATCGAAGGCCGAATAGAATGTTGTTGAAAAAAAATTAAATTTGGGTCCTTGGCCTAAGGGCGCTACTAGGGCCCTATGTGTATTTTACATATAACTCGAGCAAATTTCATCCCTTTTTTCGTAATTTTTGTTTCATTTGGAAGGTAATCAAAGGCCGAATAGAATGTTGTTGAAAAAAAATTAAATTTGGGTCCTTGGACTAAGGCCACTACTAGGGCCCTATGTGTATTTTACATATAACTCGAGCAAATTTCATCCCTTTTTTCGTAATTTTTGTTTCATTTGAAAGGTAATCGAAGGCCGAATAGAATGTTGTTGAAAAAAAATTAAATTTGGGTCCTTGGCCTAAGGGCGCTACTAGGGCCCTATGTGTATTTTACATATAACTCGAGCAAATTTCATCCCTTTTTTCGTAATTTTTGTTTCATTTGGAAGGTAATCAAAGGCCGAATAGAATGTTGTTGAAAAAAAAATAAATTTGGGTCCTTGGACTAAGGCCACTACTAGGGCCCTATGTGTATTTTACATATAACTCGAGGAAATTTCATCCCTTTTTTCGTAATTTTTGTTTCATTTGGAAGGTAATCAAAGGCCGAACAGAATGTTGTTGAAAAAAAATTAAATTTGGGTCCTTGGACTAAGGCCACTACTAGGGCCCTATGTGTATTTTACATATAACTCGAGCAAATTTCATCCCTTTTTTCGTAATTTTTGTTTCATTTGGAAGGTAATCAAAGGCCGAATAGAATGTTGTTGAAAAAAAATTAAATTTGGGTCCTTGGCCTAAGGCCGCTACTAGGGCCCTATGTGTATTTTACATGTAACTCGAGCAAATTTCATCCCTTTGTTCGTAATTTTTGTTTCATTTGGAAGGTAATCAAAGGCCGAATAGAATGTTGTTGAAAAAAAAATTAAATTTGGGTCCTTGGACTAAGGCCACTACTAGGGCCCTATGTGTATTTTACATATAACTCGAGCAAATTTCATCCGTTTTTCGTAATTTTTGTTTCATTTGGAAGGTAATCAAAGGCCGAATAGAATTTAGTTGAAAAAAATTTTAAATTTGGGTCCTCGGACTGAGGCCGATACTAGGCCCTTAAAAAAAATAAAATTTTAGGGCGATTTGAAATTTCTGTTTCATTTGAAAGGAACGTACGGGGATGTACATAATAATTTTACTTTAACTACATTAACCGGCGCAATAGGCTTACGGTCAAAGTAGGGTGACAGACGCACTAGGGTCACGTACGCAATAGATATACGGGTTTGTACGGGGCTCAGTCGCAGCAAACGCTCCGACTGTTCTAATGGCTCGTTTGTATTGTCTGTCATTCGATAGAAATGAACATTTTGTAAATAATTTAGATTTCTCGGGGCTTTTTACCACCTGAGTTGTCAGTATGAGCGTAAAACATTATTTTTTAAAACGAAGACAATTATAACGGAGGGCTTGCAGTTCTGTACAGTTGAATTTACGTAGCACAGTACAATTTTTGTTTGAATTAAAAAAAAACTTGAAAATGTTTCGAAGAGACAGTAGATGGACATGCACGCAGTTTTACACCTGAATGAAATTGTTTTAAAACACATGTCGCTTCACAAAGCTGATGAGTGAAATATCAAAGAAGTAGATAAATGGGTGATCTTTTTCGGCCAACAAATACACGCATTCAACACTGCTATAATAGATAGATACCGATTGAAGTGTTAAATGCAGAAATGAAGCATGTCATAGTACTCAATTATAACAAAAATGAAATTTTATTTTTTACCGCCGTCGTCGGAGCTAACGAAAAGGGTTTCTGTAGTTTTTCAGAACTGTGAGATGATATAATAGCATCGTACGATTTGCATTTAAAAATGCTGTTCAGATCTCATCAGGCCAAGCGGACAGTGGCAACGAAATGAAGAATCTATGTTCAATTACGTCATACCTTTTTGCCTGTACTCGTCTAGCGAATCACAAATGAAATGAAAGTAAACACATACCAGTGATTTTGTGTGTTTAAAGTAATCTGGTGCCGTTAGAGGCGTTCATGGAATTTGTAAGGTCTGTCAAAGTTCGCCGAAGGAGGAAAATTGGCAGATTTAAGCAGATTTCAAGAACTTAATCTTTTTTTAAAAATCGAAAAACTGGTTTTATTTTGTTTTTAGATCAAGCCTAGCATGCCCAGTACTAGTCTCATTAAATTTACGAAAAAAAATTTGACGGAAAAATTCGCCATGCAAAAGGGTCGATGAAAACTGAAACTAGTTGCCTCTGTTGCGGAACATCCAAAAACTTTTTAATCGTTTAAAGTTCGGAAACTGAACGTGCAACGATAATAGCGAAGAAAAAAAAACTTTTTTGAACCTATTTTAAAAATTACTTAACTTTCACCTCAGTTTTAAAATATCATTTTTAAGAAAATTCGGAAAAACTGCAGGAAAAACGGAAAATTCGGGAAATTTGTCCTAAAAAAAACTTTGAACCGTTAGCTTTCGTTTGAGCCCAATATCATCTGTGCAGCTTCGATAGCCGCAACACAGAAAATTATCAAAGTTACCTCTGCAACTAAGACTTGGATGTAGATGGCGCTAGAGGTCACTTTTTCAAAGTCTCCTAATCGTTTTGGAATCTCCAAATGCATATTTTTAAATGGTAAAAAATTCACACTTTTATACCAAAATGCACCAAAAAATGTATTTTGTTCAGCTAGTGAGGCCCTACTAAAATAAAAATCTTGCATTTACCAGAATTCGAACCCCCGACACCGAAACTTTTTTGAACACAAAGCATCGACTATACCCATTTGTATTGTTGGAGCGTATACACTAAGCATTGACTACTTGATACTTGACACACGTGATTTTTGGTACAAAATGAAGGAGATTTTAGATTCGCATGGAAAGGTGATTATGTACCGAAATTGTATCTTGGTAGATAAATAACTATTTTGAGACAATAGCATCGTTTTCTACGTAACATATTTTACCTGTGCACACATGTGCAACGAAAATACACTCGTTTACCGTCACCAACGCAAATTTTTGTGGTTGAAACGGAGCTAAGTCAATGAAATTTCATTTTCTTATAATTTACTAATTTGACACGTCCCGTTTCTGTATTTTACTATTCAATTCTGTTGAAAAGTTTTCCGCGCTTCTAACTTCCTACGTTCAAGGTTTCAGAGATTGTTGGGTGATTTAACGATGATATTCATGCAAAGTCCTACTACCATACTCCCCTAATTACAACCGTTCAAAATGCCAAAATGACCGACTGAATTCATCTTCGTAAACTATTAGGAGATCTCCGATAAGAAACCCATGTTTTCATTTTTTTTTCAGCGTTTACACGATTAAAAATAAACATTGTATCTGCACCACTGCATTACATTAACTCATATCCCACAAACAAGGTTAAATTCTTTGTGTTTTAACCATTTATTATAAGTAATGTGCAGTTCATAGTTTCACAAACCCTCTCTCATTATTATACAATTATGAATTCCATTTACATTTCTAGTTATGGGAAAGAAATCTAGGGTATAACATAAGTATAACTGAAAAAAGTTGAGGCATTTTATACGTATATATATACCTGCTGTATGTATGGTACGTACCCTTTGTGCTTTGTTCTATAAAACAACAAGAAACTATTTATGTTGCATGATATTATGTAAATTAAAATATTTAGAGCTTTTTTCCTCTTTATATAAAAGCAGTTAGTTACACGTTAAAAATGTACGTATTATACATCGGCTTTAATTTAAATTAAGCACACATATACCGCCACCCCATCGTTCAGAAACGTAGCTTTGTGTATGTCAGAAACCAGTATATATATTCATACATACCGACCGACCCGAGCACTTTGCATGCAATTAAACATATTACTTTTAATTAGTCCAAATCACGCGATTCTAGTGAACATTATATACACGGCCAGATAAAATGGTTGGAATTTCTTTTTTCGGTTGATAAGCTAGGGTGAAAAACAATAGGTCGACGCATTTACGAGAAACTTTGCCTGTTTGCGAATCATAATTGTAATTATTTAATTGGGATATCGCAGTTAAATGGTCGCATATTTTGTTATCAGCATCTCAGCGTATCCGCAGTACCGGCTGGTGGAGAAAGAAGAAACTAAACCGTCGGGCTATATGGCAATGACAAATAACAGAGAAATGATAGGTTGGTACGCCTGTGGCGAGATAGAAGTAACATGGCAATGACAGCTGGCAAAACAGAATAAACATGTGAATGACAGCTGGCACCTACGAGATAGAAAGAGAGAGAATGAAACCAGCTTTGTATACAATTCTCTCGCATAAATGCCAGTTGCCATTCATATGAACATTTTATCTCACCACGGACCACAAGCGTACCAACTTATCATTTCTCTGCAGATGGCACATATTATGGGAGCGTTTGCGATAGAATTGCATACCAAATTGGTTCCATTCTTTCTCCAGCTGTCATTCACATATTACTTTTATCTCGCCACAGGTGTACCAACCAAGGTACCAGCTAATCCGTTCTCTGACGAAAATATATTGTCACTTATCATCACAAATCATACATAGAAAGTGCTGACATCTGTTGATCGTGAAAATCGATAATGGGGGTAATAAATTGGCGACATAACTGTAGCTACACATAGCAATGCGAAAAGACATAATTCAAAATTTTCTTTGTTGTACTGTCAAACTTGACAGAAGAACAAAAGAAAAATTTGAATTTGGTCTTCTTTGCGTCGCTATATGTAGCTATAGAGCTATAGACGTACTAATCATTTGTCGAAAGTTCATGAAAATCGCCAATAACAAGTAACTTGTAGTCGATTTGCTCTTTTATAATTCCCTCGGAAACTGATTCATATTTCCCAGCGTGTCCTTGGAAAATTTCCGGACTTCATTTGCGACTTTTCATTTTTATCTTATGACGTGTCGCTAGGTCACTACTGATCCGTCGAAGAAGATGACGACTAACCTTTTTAATTCATTCAGCAAGCCATTCTACTATTCCACAGGTGTTCTTATCACCAACAATTCCATTACACACAAGTGGATATACCCAAGATTTCGTTATTATCAACCATTTCCCTGTGTACCTGTTCGTTCTGTACCAGTTACCATAAACTATAACACTGTATATACACCGTTGTCGCTGTATTTGTAAGGCGTTTTGTAGAAATTGCGCTGAACACGCTGATAGAACGTAGTAAAAAAAATGTGCTGCTTGTAAATTACATTAGAATCAACGATCGGTTCTTTTGTGGGATTAAATTCCTTTAAACATTTTTTTGTATGCATTTTATACATTGTTCCTTTTTTTGTTGATATAGAGTTCACAGATGAGTTGAGATATAACAAAAAAAATATAATTTTTTGTTGTTGTTGTTTTTTCAGTTTATTTATTTCGACTCGAACACCTTTGCCATACTACAAAGCCAACTTTAATAAAATATCAAATTGCATTTTAAATGACACTAAATATCAGTTTTATTGCATTTAATGTGATGGTTTATATGGTAATGATGTTTGGCTTTTTGTTGTTTGTGTGTCAACTTAAAGAGTTTTTAATTTCATGCTTTTGGTATTGACTGTTAATATATGTATATTAAAGCAAGGTGTTTATTGCTGTCTTGACGTTCTTAGAGTTTGCTGGGCGCACATATTCTATTTTTTTATTAGTTTTGTTCTCCAGAATTGTTTGTTCTATCTCGGATTTTACAACGATAATTTCGTAATGTTATCGTAATTGTTTTGTAAACATTTTTGGTTGAAGCTTAGCGCTAAACTTTAGTAAAGTTAGTTGAAAGAGAAGGTAAATAATTCCTGGAAGCTATTACTATACACAGTTTGATTCTAAGGGGTAATGCAGTTTGGAAACTAAAGCTGAAATGTTACAGATCGTCGTATACTAGGGCATGAGGTTCCAGTTTGCGGTGAGGAATAAAAGCAGTGATACAAAAAAGTGATGTTTATTCAATCGCTGATTCTAACAGAATAAACATAAAAACTGTCTTTCCTCAAGTGCCAACTTGATTGATTTAACTCAATTAGAATTTATGAGAATGCTAAGTTCAATCTTCAACACTTCTTCTCATTCCCATAAATTCTACCACTTGAATAAATATCATCCTCCGTTGCATAGCGACAACATAATAAATCAAATTTTACCTTAAGTCTTCGTCTCCGTTAACTTCCTCCTTAACCAGAACCATATGGACTGCCGTAACCAGCTTCTCCATCATAACCATACACTCCGCCGTACGAAGAACTATCGAAGCCTTCACATGCAACTTTGCCACCAACGAACGACTCTGCGGCGACCGATTTCTCAACCATTGTCCCAATGAATCTTCCACCTTCGTCTTATTGCCTTCCGTCTTCGTCTTCCGCCTTCTGTTTTCTTCTTTTGTTCTGTTTATCATCCTCTCCTCCATCTTCTTCTTCTTCTTTTGTCTTCTTCTTCTCTTATAGTTTTCTTCTTCTTTTGTATCCTTTTTCTTTTGCTCAAACTTTGTTGCTCTCCACTCAAGTTCTGTTGCTCAAACTCTGTTCCACTTTCTTCTCTTTTCTTTTCCTTTCTTTTCTTTTCTTTTCTTTTCTTTTCTTTCGTCCGGTAAACTTTGCCAATGTCGATGCCGTAAATAACACTTGTTTCTTGTTCTGTCATTGCTCGCAATCCATTCTTTCGTCCATTTTTAGTCCTGCCGTCAACGTTCTTTCCTTTCCAAATCATATTCCAAATCCTACTCCGTTTTCAGTCCATGTCAGCATACTTTCATTCTCGATTTTATTTCCATATTCATCTTCTACTTTTCACTGCCCTATCCCCGATCTGGGCCCATAACCTGTTAGAGGTTCCAGTTTGCGGTGAGGAATAAAAGCAGTGATACAAAAAAGTGATGTTTATTCAATCGCTGATTCTAACAGAATAAATATAAAAACTGTCTTTCCTCAAATGCCAACTTGATTGATTTAACTCAATTAGAATTTATGAGAATGCTAAGTTCAATCTTCAACAATGAGATGATGTACTTTCTTACCCTGAAAACTACAAAAGCATCATCCGTGTTCTTAGTGCTGAATACGGTTGCTTCGTGACGTTTTACTCTGAAAGCTACAACAGCGCCATATACAGTGTTTTGACCACTTTGTGTAAACTGGTCTCGGGGTCACACGTCAAAATAAGAGAAATCACATGCAAATTTAAACTGGGCTCAACTGTCAATTTCTTTTTTCATTGATGAATATTTGACAGCTGAAGAAAATTTTCTGACAAGTGGTGAAACGTCACGATCAGAACGAGAGTTCCGAAGACCAGTTAATTATAACTTGCCTTGGGGTACTTGTCATTAAATGTCAAATTTCATTCGCAGAAGGCAACTTTCAGGTTGCCGAAAATTTATAAAGAAAGTGGTTGACGTTTAGTTTACTTTCATCTCTGTGGATGAAATCGTTTTCTTTCGTGGTGTCAAAGTTCGGGCTTACATAATTGGATCAAACCTATTCCCCAAGGCTAACTGGACCGAACTATATTTCATTCTCTCTCATTATAACTGTCTATGCCCTAGCTTTTTTTGTGAAGCAACTTTACAGCTATGACTATTCTTTGAAATTCACCAGAGTGAAGTTATTTCACAAGAAAATTGAGCGCAAAGAATTAATTACTGGAAAAACGGTGGCGACTCTACAGGCCAACAGAGGTTTCCCAAATCTTATGAAGGTAAGATTTGACCGTACTTACAAGTACGACTTCTGAACTCGGCCACATTGGCCTGAACTCGGTAAATTGTTTTCAAGGAATCTTATTCGCTTTGGACCAACTTTTCACACCGCTGCGCTGTAAACTTATCGTTTGATTAAGCGTCAGATCGTAATATTTTCCAAAATTTCAATAACTATTTTAACGGATGTCGGTCGGGTCGAGCGGCTCGATTAACAACCGAAAAAAAATGGTAAATGTTTTAAATGATTTTATCAAAACCTGACGCACTTATATTACCCTTCTCGTCCGATGATTATTTGAAAATTCCAAAAATTGGCTTCGCTTCGTATCGTAATTGTCTACAAAAAGAGAACCCTAATAAACTTTTCCACTAAAAAAAAACTCTTTTTTTTAAATGAATTAAAATAAGAAGGACCTAAATGTATCTTAAAGGCGATCCGTTTATTTCAAATATAAACAATAGATGTGCCATAGCCGTTTCTCACGTTTTTTTTTATAAAACTCATTTATTGATTGCACTCAAAGGGATTGACTCTAACATTGTGTGTTTCTACCCATTTTTTTTTTCTTCGTTCACAATGACAATCACCTTTTACATACAATCCTCGATAAAATGAAATTGTGTATTTTGACATTTTCATTTGAGTTGAAATGGAAATACAGCCACAGTTATACTGTGTGTGTATATATAATACGAGTGAGAGTGTTGAAAGGTTACAATTTGTTCCTAATCGTGGGGCATTTTATCTGAAAATCCATTACGCTGAGTGTTTTGAATTTAAAAAGTTATTTGATAAAGTCTCTCAGACCGGCTTATAATAAGCTGAGATTTTGGATGCCATTTGACTACAGAATTTTTACGTATTTGAGAACTAACCCGATGTTCATAGTGTAAATTGAATATGTGTTCGGTGTGTTACGTTGTTATTGTTCTTTTTTAGTTGAGTCGTTTCACTTAATTTACCTTCGACAGATTAGACATAATAAATAATAAAGTTAATGGCGATGCAGGAATTTTCGAATTGAGACGTGAATTTTGGATTAAATTTTATTTACTTGAGGTGCTTCTGCAGGGGATAATCAATTGAAAAATATTTTTTTTAATTACAGGGCTCGTACTGAAATTCGATTCGTCCTTATAAGGAAATAAGGACAATTTAAATGCAAAAATGAGGACATTCTAAGGACAATTTTGAACTGAAAATAAGAGCAATTTCGCTTGAAAGAAGTATTTTATTTGCGAAAGAAAGTTGTAAGGTAAGCGAGGTAGTAGCTGACCGTCTAAGCAATTTTTCAACTTTGGTCATCAGTATCTCAGGATGATTTCGATGAAGCTAAGTTTTTCCTTCGTCAGAATTTAATTTGATCTGTTCCCATTCCGTAGAATATCAGAAATATTGACAATTAATTAATTTTTATTGTAAAAAACTGATTTTACTGAAGCACTGTTTTTGATGCAGTAGCTGACCACTAAAAAACGGATGTTTTTATGCCTGACCAGTCTTGTTGCAGTAGTTGACCGCTACAAAATTAAGACATTTTTCACATTTTTCGCAATAATTTCGCATTATTCGACACATTTTCACTCTTAATTCACTGATATTAACCAATTTCAATGATAAAAACTCATAAAAACACAAAATATCAACGAATTTTAATCACATCATTTTGTACACAACAATGCACATGGAAGGTGTTTTTGTCACATGAAGAAAAATGTACGGAATTTGGTGCGGTCAACTACACAAACATGGCATATTTTTGATGCAATGTTTTGACCACTTACCTCTCATATATTTCGAAATTTGCTTGAAATTGGGTCCAACCACATATCTCACATCACAAGGCATACATCCTTTGATCCGGAGGTAGAGTGTTTGGTATCGTTTGAAAGCTGAGGGTCCCAGCATAGCATTTTAAGTAATCTTGTGCTGTTTGAAACGTTTATGGATTTTTTAGGGTCTGTCAAAGTTCGCCGAAGGAGGAAAATTTACAGATTTTAGCAGATTTCGGAAACTTAATATTTTTTTAAAAATCGAAAAACTGGTTTTATTTTGTTTTTAGATCATGCCTAGCATTCCCAGTACTAGTCTCATTAAATTTACGAAAAAAAAAATTCGCCGAAAAAAATTCGCCATGCAAAAGGGATCAAATTTTCGATAAAAACTGAAACTAGTTACCACTGCTGGGGAACATCCAAAAACTTTTTCATCGTTAAAAGTTTGGAAACTGAATGTGCAACGATAATAGCGAAGAAAAAAAACTTTTCTGAATCAATTTTAAAAATTACTTAAGTTTCACCTCAGTTTTAAAATATCATTTTTATGAAAATTCGGTAAAACTACGGGAAAATCGGAAAATTCGTGAAATTTTTTTGCACTAAAAAAAACTTTGAACCCTTAGCTTTCGTTTGAGACCAATATCACCTGCGTAGCTTCGATTCCCGCTACACAGAAATTCATCAAAGTTACCTCTGCATCGAAAACTTCAACCGGGTGTAGATGGCGCTAGAGGTCACTTTTTCAAAGTCTCCTAATCGTTTTGGAATCCCCAAATGCATATTTATCAATCGTAAAAAATTCACGTTTTTATTCCAAAATGCACCAAAATGCAGCTAGTGAGCCCTACTATCATGGTGTTTGCGTTTAGCTTGATTTTTTCTTTACAATTTTTTGTTTCAGTTATAGGGTGCCTAAATTTTTTTTTAAAATCACATTTTGATTTTTCCATACAGATGTTGCTTTGGAAAATTAAAGAAAATAAAATTATTTAGAGCTACTCATACTTTCATCTATTTTTTGATTCTGTTCTGTGAACAAAAAAAATCATAAAAATTCAAACAGAAAATAAGGACAATTAGTACAGTAAGGACAAAATAAGGACAATTCTCGAAAAGTAGGAAAAATAAGGAAATAAGGACAAGAACGACCCCTGTAATTATTTAAAAGAGTCCAGAGTGTTTTTGTGATGATAAAAGATCAGTTACCGTTACCAGTTACTCAAAATTATCGGTAGGTGTTTGTGACCTTCCACCTCCTTATTTTACAATAGACTGATTATGATGAAAGTGAAGGAAATATATTCGGACAAGTAAAATTGCAATAACAAGTACCCCAAGGCAAGTTATAATTTATTGGTCTTTGGTTTTCTCGCTCTGATCATGACAGTCTATAAGATGTTTAAGTAGAGCGATTTGTGACTAGTTTATAATAACTGGTCTACGGATCATCAAACGTCAAAATGTTGTTTTTCGTATCCCGATCCAAGTTAAATTCAACCGGGTTTCAGCAGATTTGTTTGGATGAGTGGATCAGACGAAAAAACAGTTGAATAATATTCAAGTCTATATCCTCTTTGTCGTAATCAATAATTCCCAATGTACAATGATTATTACTGAAGTATAAGTATATATTCAACTCTGCATTTGCTTGGATCAACGTGCTGCACACATTTTCAATTTTATTTACCAAATCGCAAATCCTAATCTAGTGTTTCAAGTGAACTGTAGCTTAAAACGGTCTCTTTCGATATTACATAATATCAAAGTACTTCGGTTTTACGATGTCCCTGGAAGCTTCCCAGCACAATGACATAATTTTTTGAAATGTTTTCTTGAGAATTTTAGATTAATTTTATGTTTGTTTCTACAACGTTAATGGCTCAACTGCAATTTTAATATTTTTTTTTTAATGCAGAACTATACTTACATAACGTGTACATCAACCACACAACCAGAAAATAATTACTCTTCTACAAGGCTTCAATTCGTTCACACGATTGAAACAAAAATGATAAAACTGGTCCAATAAAACGTTTTAAAAAAATTTGGTTGTTCGCATTACAAATTGTCTGAAAAGAAACTTTACGACTTCAGATTAGGAATCGGAAAAATATTACGACTAATTAAATGAAACGAATTGGTAGGGGTATTCACGGTTGTCGATTTTGTACTTGAGTGTATTCTAAATTCTAAGAGAACAGGCTAAGCCATTTACGAAGGCGTCTGACAGCAAAATGTTAGTCCGAATGGAAAATTAATTATTTCACCGGAGTCCACAGATTATGTGCTATTATTTCGTTCATAATGCTTTAGCTATTTGAATAGTCTTTTCCTTGCCATTCGCATATTATTATAAACACATTCACATTGTGCGAATATCGTTTACCAATGCAATGAGTATTATAAATCCCACTCCCAGAATTTGCGATAAACATATTCTCAGTAAAATATCGAGTTTAAAATCGTAACCCGCAATACCCTTGCTACAATTTCCAAACGTATTACAGTTAAGAACTAAAGTCGAATTTTGTTTCCGAAAGTATGTTTTCTTGAGCTTTAAACAAAACCGGAGGAACAAGGTAATTACGTTGCGTAGAATAAGCTTTCATTTGTTCTTACGAACATGCAGAAAAATTGGTGGAGCTCTATAGTCGTTGGAGAACGGTTTAGCCATAACTGTGACAGTTATGTTAAACATGTAGGAGATAGTAGATTACAGCAGAGCCTATGTAAATGAGTAATACATACATGTGTGCGATGTTTGCGGCGTGTGAGCCGAAGGCGAACCGCCTAATTTCGCACACATGTATTACTCATTCACATAGGCTCTTCTGTACTGTTCTTTAATGTGTAGGCATCCTGTGCGTTGTATTTACATTGTCTAAGATGAAAACTACGAAACAATTTTGCATAAAACAGCATTTCGGAACCTTTCCACTTCTGACCATTTTGAACTGAAATTTTATTTTCATTTAGTAGGCATCAGTTGTGCACGCCATTTCGGCTATATTTAATTGACTTCTTTGTTGTTGTCATTCTCAGTTTCAATGCAAAATTTTTGATTTTGTTGTTTTAAACTATAAATTCAGTTGTGATTTTAGTGTTTTCTTAATTGTATCGATGGCACGTGTACCAAAAAATAGTTTTGCCTGTGTAAATTCCAATTTATATCGTGGTTTGTGTGAAGTGAAAACATAAACAAAATCATCGAAAAATTTCCGACCAGCGCATGTAAATGATCGCGCATAGCATGTAAATCATCGAAAAACCTAACATGTAAGTTTCATTTACATTCTCATCGCAGACAATGTAAATACAACGTACAGGATGCCTACACATTAAAATATCCCAACAAAAACCTCTTCGAGAAAAGTGTGACGCAGTCTTTGAAGTACAATTTCTAAAATGAATGATATCGCTAGAGTTGACGCTTTCAGCTTCGTTACGCAAAAATTAAATTTTACACCCAATTTTAATTCAAACAAGCTGGCTTAGTTTTTCTCATCATCTGCCAAATAATTTTTACAAAAAAAAAATTTGACTGGAAACAACCAAAATTTTACCAAAAAAATCTGCGTCGCATGTGGCAGATAAATTTTCTTGCTGGTCTGTTCCTGAACATTTGCCACTTTGCGACGCAGATTTTTTTGGTAAAATTTTGGTTGTTTCCAGTCAAATTTTTTTTGGTAAAAATTATTTGGCAGATGTTGAGAAAAACTAAGCCAGCTTGTTTGAACTAAAATTGGGTGTAAAATTTAATTTTTGCGTAACGAAGCTGAAAGCGTCAACTCTAGCGATATCATTCATTTTAGAAATTGTACTTCAAAGACTGCGTCACACTTTTCTCGAAGAGATTTTTGTTGGGATATCAGTCGTTGTAGAAGTTTTAGAACACTGCTTTTTATAACAGTTTATAACAGAAATTCGGAAATTTGGCGAAATTTGAAAATTTGACGAAAATCGAAAATTTGACGAAATTCGAAATTTGACGAAAATCGAAAATTTGACGAAAATCAAAAATTTGACAAAATTCGAAAATTTGACGAAATTCGAAAATTTGACGAAATTCGAAATTTGACGAAAATCGAAAATTTGACGAAATTTGAAAATTTGACGAAAATCGAAAATTTGACGAAGAAAGTAATTCTCTATCTGCCACCATTCAAGAAATATCTCTAAAACCCCAATTGACCCACCCATTTCCAACTTTCGACATTTTTCACAAATGCCCTTCTTTTCTACTCGTAAAACTCTGAGACTTTGCCGAAGAAAGTAACTCTCTATCTGCCACCATTCAAGAAATACCTCTAAAAACATAATTGACCCACCCATTTCCAACTTTCGACATTTTTCACATATGCCCCTCTGTTCTACTCGTAAAACTCTGAGACTTTGCCGAAGAAAGTAATTCTCTATCTCTCATAACCCAAAAAAATATTAGTCCTTTCATCCTACGCTCGAGTAGCTCAAAATTTGGTCACTCTAATCACTCTAGCTCAAACGAATCTGCCCCGATTTTTTAAATTATTTTTTTGTTCGAATCGTGTTACGAATACCTTTCATTTGATGGGTCGCACGCCTCTGTAGGTTTCAATACAGCTAAGCTACAGCCGAAAACGCGTTCCCGACCCTCGAAAACCACACTCAGAAACCACTTCGAGGCCAATAAAACAAAATTCTGGTTTTTCCTGGGGTAATGGCGTATCACATTTTCATTTTTATGCCCACCCTGAGGTTCCTGCAAAATTTCATGGAGATTGGCTGAGTAGTTTCCGAGATCGACCGTCGATAGATAGACAGATAGACAGATAGATAGACAGATAGATAGACACAGAGTAAGTTGAAAGATTTTGATTGTTTGGAAAACGTTAATTTGGTGCATTTTCTATCAAAATGACCAACTTCAAAACGATGTATCTCCGGCAATTTTAAAGTTACATAGCCGAGTGATAGCTCGTTTTGATCGTATTTGAAGCGCGAATAAGATAAAATAGGATTTGTGGTGATACAGGCCAAAGGAAAGAAACTTAAATTCTCGCCTATATATAGTTGCCGCGTCTCAAAAAAATTTCTTCGTTCTTTTTTTGGAAGTTAGAATGCGTCAAGTCCTCCGCTATCGCTCCGGACATGATCTAAACTAAACTCAAACGAAGTTTTTACGTTCTTAAAGTTTAATTCTACAAATGATTTTTACTAAAATAGCTATTTTGCTAACTAGTTAGTAAATAGGGTTGTTTTGCGTACTAGATGTGAATTTCAGATACAAGTGTTAGCAACAAGATCTACTGTATAGTAATGTATAGTAATGTCAAATGCACCACAAATTAATGCAATTTTAGTTATTGCATGAGAGAAAACGAGACAACAACATGTAGCTTGAATGACAGCTAACGAGTAATTTCTGATTTAGAACAGGTAAGTATGTTTTCTGTCACAACATCACCCGAATGCAATAAATAATAATAATTCGTGTGTTTATTGATCTCAGGAGAGGAATTACGGCTGTCGTTCTCTTTTCTATCTGAACTCTTACCATATTCTCAATTCTCTATCGTTGTTTTGCTATTTCACACAAGGTGGCGTTGCAATATGTTTAGCGAAATTTCATAACAATCGTCGTAGTAGACTTGTCCGTGTTTATTTGAAGTCATAATAAGTGGATTAGAAATCATTGGTAAAATTGCATTCATTTCGTTCGCCACAATATCTTGCCCGTGACCTAATAAGAGAAATTGAGCCACATACACAACACATTCCGCAAGGAATTCCGCTGCACTTACAAGTTTTGTGTGCTTTGAATTTCTACGCGGGAGGGAGCTATCAAAGAAGAGCTAGTAGAGATGCGCACAACTACGTCAGTCATTCAGTCGTTTCGCGATCAGTGAGAAAAATCAGCAAAATTATCAGTACGCATCTTGGACCGATATATGTCCAATTTCCCCAAACGACAGACGAAATTGAAAAAGCCAAAAACGGATTTTATCTCTGCGGTATAAAGATGCGTGACGATGAGAATTCGCGAAAATTGCGAAGGGAAGGAACAGGATCCCGTGGTGGTTTTTGACGAATTCCCAGTTCTTGTCCTTAAAGACCATCTAATGCCTCCAAATTGCAAATGGATATGATTTCTTCAAATCTCGCCAACAATAAGGGAGGGACTTATCGATTTTATTCGCGATTTCTTGTCAAATATCAATAGAAATACGAAAAATAAGAAACTCGTACATCGGGCTTCCTCAAAATATTGTCTCATTTAAAAGATTTTACAAAAAGAAAATCTATGAAAATAGCACTTCCCACTCAATTTCACACCCAAATCACATCCACCTTGAACTTAGTCAAATATGGTTTAACGAAGAAAATCATCGTAAAAGTCGTTCATCGGAACATGATTATAGTTTTTCAAACGACAAATCGCCAACACAAAAATGTAGTGTTTGTTGTGAAAATGTCATAATTTCGGTGATTTCGGTGTGATTTAATTCAGATTTTGTGAGGAAATGTGTTTCTTGTGTTGTTTTTAACAGTTCACTTATCGGTTGACTTAAAATATTCGTCGAAGCAACCAAAATTATGAACAAAAAATTATGACCAATCATGTAAACAAACAACAATATTGTCGTTTGGTGGGACGTGAGTTGCAGAAGAGATGACCCAGTAGAAATAAAATGACGGCGGTAATCTTAAAAATTACGTTTTAGCGGAAACGTTTTGCTTTAAATGTGTATCCGTTTCCGGTAAAATAAATTAGTGCGAAAGCAACTACTTTTCATGAGCTTTATAATAACACCTTTAGTTAGGGGTGGGTCACATCCCTTATTCTTCCATTGGTCCACTGTTTTGTTTGGACCCATCGCATTCAAGTCATTTTGTATTTTCATCCAAAGGTTTACTTTTACTTGGGCACCATTAACCGTTGTAAATCGTCCGTACAACGTATTGTTATTTCGCGAAATTAAGTCGAAAAGCCGCAGCTTTTGCTGCTGATTTATACGTTCCTAATTGAACACAACAAATTAAACTGGTTTGAGTACAACGTAAGATTATTATCTTACCATTTCTACTTCTACGTTGACAAAATTGATTTCTAATCGACTTATTATGACTTCTAACAAACACGGCCAAGTCTACTACTACGATTGTTATGTAATTTCATTAAACATATTGCAACGACACCTTGCGTGAAATAGAAAACAAAACAACAATAGAGAATTGAGAATATGGTAGAGTTCAGATAGAAAAGAGAAAAGAGAACGACAGCCGTAATTTCTCTCCAGCTTAAGATCAACAAAATTGTGTCACAAAAATTTGTCTTGTAAACAATAGTTACTAGTGGAGTGGTGAATTTACTTTAAAGGGAGGTTACTATCTCTAAGCTTAGTTTCGCAAACAAAGCAAAAAAAGAGGAACGGTCGAGAGGCCATTAACTATTTCATTATTCAGCAGAGGAATCATTATTTTTGCAAAATTTACTCGTTCCGAAATGTTTCTCTGACTTTTTTAGAATTATGGATTTGCATCATTATTTTTTGCAGTATCAGCGTTCATTTCAATGAAAACACATGCAATTCTCTCAATGTCTGAATTGATATTTTTTGTTTGCTTGTTCATGAAAGAAACGTATCAACTCGAAACCAACGTAAAATAAACTAAAAATAAAGAAACAAAAATTAAATAAATGGAATTTTCTTTTAAGCCTGGAATTCAGAGTATTTACTGTTTTGATATTGAGGCAGCAGCAGCAAAAAAAAAAAATTATAAATTCTCTACTTAATAATCTGTCGAGTATGATATTTGTTAAACTTTGTGTACCCATAAATCCCTCGTTAAATATAACGAGTTCAAGCGAGTTTTGATATTATTTTGAATGGTTTAAAAGCCCTTCTTATCTCCATGGCGACTAAATAATTACTGTTGTATTACGTATCCCAATCCACAATTCAGACAACAAAAAGGAGAATACTACACTCGACTCCACACACACTTCATATATTCATATTCCGCTTGTATGTTACCATTTATCGTTTTGTTTGCCGTTATATTATAATATACACAAATGCTGGGAGATTTCATTTGGGTAGTTGATATTGTGTATTGTGTGCACATTGTTTGTACTATTTAACTTTAACAGAGATGTCATGTGGATAAAATCCCGTTGTAATGTGACGAGGAAATGTCATTTTGTGTACATATATGTGTGACAAATATGGTTCTTGGAAGTATTAAAATATTGTTCAATTTGTGAAAGTGAAAACGCTTTTGGGGGTAGAACAGGATGACAAATAATTCTGACACGATGCTAAACGAATTAAGCTTGCACGTTGAATGGTACGTTTGATGTCAGTATACCACTACTCGATGCCATTATTTCACTATTCGATGTAATTATACCACTTCTCGATGTCATTATACCACTACTTAATGTCATTATACCAATGAGCAATTCCATGTAATTTCTGAATTGATAGAATGGAAACGGCAATTTTGAAGATATTTCAGACGTCCTACGACTTTCCCATCTTCTAAAATGTATTCTGGTATCATTGATTAACAAACTAAAAATTTTGTTCTTCTTTTCTTAGCTTTTGTACTTCGTAGACATCTAAGATTTACCCATTCTACATCAAGATGAATTATCCCACTTCTTGATGTCATTATACCACAACTCGATGTCATTATACCACTACTCGATGTCATTATACCAATACTTGATGTCATTATACCACTACTTGATGTCATTATACCACTACTTGATGTCATTATACCACTACTAGATGTGATTATACCACAACTCGATGTTATTATACCACTACTCGATGTCATTATACCACTACTTGATGTCATTATACCACTACTAGATGTGATTATACCACAACTCGATGTTATTATACCACTACTCGATGTCATTATACCACTACTCGATGTCATTATACCAATACTTGATGTCATTATACCACTACTCGATGTCACTATACCACTCCTGACGTTAGCTCTATAATCATGTCGATGAATGTTGACAAGTCGCCAGGCTTCGATGAAATTTCAGTGGGCTCTTTGAAATGTTGCTCCACATCGATCTCTCCGTTTTTGAGTGACTTGTTCAATCTGTGCTTGGCCCATGGGGCATATCCTGATGACCTGAAGCTCGCCAAGGTCGTTCCCATTTACAAGAAAGGCTTGACTTCTGAAGTCGGTAACTACCGTCCTATATCTGTACTGCCGGCAGTCAACAAGGTCCTTGAGACTGTGATCCACCGTGCTATTAATGGCTTTCTTAAGCAATCTGTTTTTTTTAACATGAGGCAGTACGGGTTTAGAGATGGTAGTGGGACTCATACTGCCTTGTTCGAGCTGATTAGCATGATTAACGCTGAGATTGACGAGGGAAGGGTTGTCTCGGGTCTGTTCATAGATCTGACTAAGGCGTTTGATACCGTTGTTCATGAGCTTCTTCTTGCTAAACTTGAATTTGCAGGTATCAGAGGTGTAGCCCTAGATTTGGTGAGGAGTTATCTGACTGGCCGGAGGCAATTTACCGTTTGTAACGGCGTGAACAGTGAGCCCGTAGACGTGACTGTAGGTGTTCCGCAGGGAGGTGTGCTGTCCCCACTTCTTTTTGTGGTGTTCATTAACGACTTCTTTGATCTACCGATGAAGTCCTCTCCCTTTGGATTTGCCGATGACACGAACATGTTTATTTCGTCGGCAGTAGCTTCTGATAACGTGTCAGGCCTTTCCGAAGATCTTGTTCTTATGGCAGAGTACTTTCGTGTAAATAAGCTTACGTTAAACTTGGAGAAGACGAAATTGGTCCACTTCCGCAAACCCAGCGTCAAAATTGACGATCTTCCAGTTCTGTTTTTTGAAGGTGTGGAAGTTAAGGTGCATTCGTCCGTTAAGTGTCTCGGACTGACATTAGACGAGTTTGTGACGTGGGAGCAGCACATCTCTAACGTCAGCTCCACGATCTCCAGTCGGATTGGGATTATCAAGCGACTACGTTTCTTACCCAGAAGGGTTCTAAGGATGATATATTTCTCCACCGTGCATTGTCACTTAACGTATTGCATCGGTGTTTGGGGCTCGGCCAAGAAGACGTTGATTGGTGAGCTCGAAGTGCTACATAGATCAGCACTTAAAGCAACTCACAAACTGCCAATGCGGTTTCCGACAGATTCACTTTTCATGTACCACTTTCCTGAGATGTTGACTGTTCCTCAGATGTATGAGATGGCTGTTTGTAAATTCGTTTTCTGTTGCGTGAATGATCTGAAACACCACTCTGTTCGATTTTTTGATAACTCCAATCGCTACGGTACTAGGTATTCTTATCTGCTCAGGATGCCAAAGGTTTCGTCAAAGTACGGTAGCCGCTGCTTGCTATACGCTGGTCCGAAGTTGTTTAATGCACTGCCACCTCAAATTCGAAATTCTCTCAGCCTAAACCAATTTTGTC
The DNA here is from genome assembly GCF_014529535.1 of Bradysia coprophila. Taxonomy (NCBI): domain Eukaryota; kingdom Metazoa; phylum Arthropoda; class Insecta; order Diptera; family Sciaridae; genus Bradysia; species Bradysia coprophila. The sequence continues at coordinate 1,665,666 of NW_023503807.1, forward strand.
GTTCATTAAAGGCATTCTTGTTGAATTGATTACGAAATTTTCCTGATTTAATTTACTTTGAAATTACTTACTAGATGAAACTACCATGGTCGAATTATGTGCTTTCTACTAATGAATACATACGTACTTCGATACATTTTCCCTTTTTCGGTTCCATATTTGTGGAGCTGGAGTTGTTTAGTCTTGTGATTAATTTTTGTTTTTATGCTTTTACGATTTTATACTTTTGTTAACTTTTTTATAGTAGCTCTTTTGAATTGTTTAGTGCAAACTAGAGTTACGCAGGTCATGTAAACAGAATTTTTTTTAAGATGAAATAAATGAAATGAAATGAAATGTCATTATACCACTACTCGATGTCATTATACCACTACTCGATGTCATTATACCACTACTCGATGTCATTATACCACTACTCGATGTCATTATACCACTTGAATAACTGGAACAATTCAGAGCCTTCTTGAATATTTAAATGTTTCTGGTCATGTCACTATATCAAATTATAAGAAAAATTGAATTTTCGCTCCGATTCGGCTTACTGTTAAACAACTGTCAACTGTTAAACTATAAAAAAAAATACTTGACATCGTCAGCCTATTCAATACGGAGTTAAATCAATGAATTTATATTTTTCTTATAGTTCGCTAATTTTACACGTCCTGTTTCTGCATTTAACTATTAGGTCTAGAAAGTGAGACTAAAAAGCCATACAAGATGACACAAACATCAATTCGATCCATTCTACATATACGATTGAAGAACCGTTTTAATAAAGACACAATCAGTACGTTAGGTAATAATGCAGGCGGAAAATTATTCCTAGAACTTTGGAGTGAGCGAAAATTGGTGTAATAAATCAACGTTCAATTTAGAATTGAGTTGAAAATCAATTAAAACTGCTTACAATATAATTCTGAAAATGACTGTTTTATCAACAAATTAAAACCAGAACACCAAAAACTGATATATCTTAATCGTTTGGTAAAGATACTTGTAATGGAACTTAATATTAGTGGTTCGTGTGGTTTCAACTTTATTATTTTTTCCTTAATACTGACGCTATCTTAAAACCAGTGCAATGGCATACAAAAAAAAAATTCTGTGCAATCTAAAACCGTAATTATATCTCAAGAAACAACTTTTAAGAGCACTCTAATGTATTTTCGTAATAAAAGTTAATTTTTTTCTTCTTCTTCTTTTTCGTTTCGAGAAGAGTTACCGCATCTAAATTAGACTTTTACTCATGGTATTATATTTGTTAATGGCGGTGTTGTAACACTGCACTTGGGCCCAGACACAAAAAGTGTGTTCCTAGTTTACTTTATATCACTTTTATCTTGGGTTTGCATTTTGTTGCATAGGAATTCCAATGGAGTTTTAGTTATTGCAGCTAAAGTGATTATTATTTGGATTAAGATAAAAGTTATTCATTTCCTAATCTATAACACAGTAACTGATATGAACAATTTACATGTTTCTTTTACAGTCAGTTCATGCACCGTTGCTGAATCAAACTGAAAGTGAAGTGCTGACTTAAGTTACAACAGGAACACCGGATACAATCATTGACAGTAAGTCTTATTGAAGCTCTAAATTTTAAAAAGAAAACCTTACAACACTGCTGTGCATTGTAAATACACAGGCAGGGTCAGTTCATTTTTTAGAATGAACAAAATAAATTTGAAGTGAGAGTCAATTCGATTTTCATGACCAACCTCTGCTTAAATTCAAACTTGGTGCTAACCAATCTTACTACGGAAGTAAATCGTCATTTGTTAACATTTACAATCACTTCCCAAAATCTAGGCCTTGTGATCCCTCGTGCAATCAGCCACTCCTGCCTGTGTGTGTATTTACTATGTCGTCGTGTGCACACTAATGTATGCTTTCGAAAAGAATATTGCTTCAAATGATATCATCCAATGACTTGTTGGTTTTGGATGACTTGGCAATCGCTATATTGTAAATTTCACATCCTAATATTGCTCTGTGGACGCATGTGTGTCAAATCGTCAAACGAGTGACAAATCATTCACTGTTAAACAGGCGTGGACTGGCTACCAGTGCCGACTTTAGCTTCTTTGGCGCCAAGAACAATACTTATATCTGCTCCATAAGTGTTCATTCTGAGCAAAATGTTTTTCTGGCCCTCACAAGTATTCATTCTGAGCACCACCTGTTCATTTTGAGTGACAAACGAATGATCATTTCGGGCGTCAAATGTACATGAACTGGGTGACTCAAAAATGATCGTTCGGTGAAGCCGTTGACTGTAATATTTAGTTCAAAATTCAAGATCTAAAGGCCTAAGGGGCGCATCAGAATTTGCCCGATATCGCCATTCCATGCCTGCTGTTACAGATGTAAGATTTTGATTAACAAATTCATATCCAAGCCTGTAAGTCTCGTATAATGTGCTTTACCTAGCCTAAATGCAATCAGTCAAAAACACTCAAAAGAGTAAAAGTGACGCAAGTCCCTGTGCGTACTTCCAAAACAACTGATATCGCTGGAGGTGACGCATTCTGCGCTTGTACGCAAAAACTGTAAAACAGCAAACATTTGAACAGAGTAATTCTAGAAACAAAATTTTACCAAAAAAAAATTGCGTCACAAAGTGGCAGATGATTCGGACGTATTAGGACGTATTCTTGCCTATTTTAAAAAATTTCTTAAAAGTACTTTCCTCAACATCTGCCACTTGTGACGCAATTTTTTTTTTTGGTAAAATTTTGTTTCTAGAATTACTTTGGTCAAATTTTTGCTGTTTTACAGTTTTTGCGTACAAGCGCAGAATGCGTCACCTCCAGCGATATCAGTTGTTTTGGAAGTATGCACAGGGACTTGCGTCACTTTTACTCTTTTGAGTGTTTTTGACTGATATCAGTTCTTTTGGAAGAATTAGTAGATTGAAAAAATTAAAAAAAAATAAAAAAATTTGAAAATTTTTTTAAATTTGAAAAATTTGAAAATTTTGAAAATTTTGAAAAATTTGAAAATTTTGAAAAATTTGAAAATTTTAAAAAATTTTAAAATTTTAAAAAATTTTAAAATTTTAAAAAATTTAAAAATTTTAAAAAATTTAAAAACTTGAAAAAATTTGGAAAAATTTAAAAAAAATTTAATAATTTTGAAAAATTTAAAAAATTTAAGAAATTTACAAAATTTGGAAAAATTTAAAAAAAAATTTAAAAATTTAAAAAAATTTGAAAAATTTAAAAAATTTAAAAAAAATTAAAAATTTAGGGAAAAAATTGAGGCGAGCAGAGCTTACCAAAAGCGAACAAATTTGTTCTACCATACCCATACACACAGACACACTTAAAGGTGTTCTTATATGGGGCCTATATGGGAACTTCGAGGAGCCCTAGCTCCGAAACGAGGCCGGTTCCCCCAAATTTTTTTTTCTGGAATGTCTTAGAATGACGACTAGAATCTACTCCCAAAATTTCAACAAAATCTAAAGAAGACTTTAGAAGATAGGAAACACGGACGGACGGACGGACGGACTAACAAAGTAACGTAGGATTTTTTCATTTCGTTTAAAGTACTGAAATTGACCAAAATGGATGGAAATGGGGCTTCCTGGAAGATTTTTTGCGTGGCCAAATTTTAAGCTGCAAGAACGTGTGATAGCTCGTTGAACTCGTACGGACGCCTAGTTTTTTTTAATGGTAATTTGGAGTCATTTGTCTTTGAATTGTAGAACTTCAATATTTGCTGTATAGATGGTTCTGCAGTCTACGACAAAAAAAAATTTTTTAAATTTTTTCAAGTAATAGGACTTGCGTCACGGGCGCTACGCTAACGCGCGCCCATGATTGTTTCCCATATCAACCGACATTTATCTCGAATCCGAATAACTTCTTACAACGGAGCATAGCTTATACACTGTGCACCGCAATCACAATCTATAAAATTCATTTGGGCATAAAATTAATTTATTTTATGTGCGGACAAATTGCACAATAAAAACCGATGCGTGCTATATACCTCCGCACACTGAATACGTTTTAATAAAATCATAAATCCCCAGCGCATGACGCTGATAAGAAATCATTTTTGAATGATTGGCAGGAAGCATTTAATAGACAAAAGACCCTATCTGAAACCCATCATCATCGACCGGGTACATCTGAACAACATATACGATATACAATTCAACATCAACACACACAGTCCATTTTAAAACAAATGATGCAAGGCTTTTATGATCCATTTTAATGTGGCTAATCTGTAATGAAAATCAAAATAACAACAACTCGAGAATTTTTCGTTATAAGCGGAAACGCACAAAAGATTTGAATTTGAAGGAAAAAAAACAACAACAACAACGAAAAATACGAATTATCATCCATAATCTCTTATGATTCTTTTGATTTTTCGTTATTCATATTACTACCTCTCGGTTATTGAAGTACGTATTTATATGACGCGGTAGATGTGGTCGTTGAATGAATACCAACAATACCCTCCAAAAATGAACATTCAAAAAAAAGAGTAACATTTTTTACCCGACCGATTACAAACAACAATATTCAACTCCTCTGCCTCTCTCCCAAATAATACGCCACGCCACATGCAAAGCTATTTTCATTTTTTTTTAAAACAATAATGCCTTGTCATTGGGTATTAAACAAAGATGAGTTGTGATTTTAAAGTAAAAGGTCATTTCGGGATGTATTATGTGTTGTTGTGTTATGTTTTGTGTTAATTAGTGAGAGAAGAATTTCGTCGAGTACAATAATGCAACCTAATTCTTGGGGTCTAACAAAGCTATTAACCTTTTTTTTTAACCTTCAATATCATACAGAACAATGAAAAACTCGAATTTTTGGTCAATGCTTTTATTGTTTGATTGAAAAAGTTTAATTTATTAATTGAGTACACTTCAGTTATACCATGATTGAGGTTCTCTTTCAGCATATTATGTTGTTTTGTTCTAAACATTTTTATAAGCAGCCATTGACCGGTTAATGGGTTAGAAGTGATATTAATGAACAATACTGATAAAAATGGTCTGAAAGTCATGTGTGTAAGTGAATCAATATCTTGTGGTGCTGAAGCACTTCTAACAAGCACAACCTTTGTCTAGTATTCAAATAAACAAGGTTCTTGTTCATAACCTAAACCAGGGGCTAACTCTTGAGATCGTAAAAAAGTATTTAAGTCAAAAAATGGATAACAGATGGCGTTGCTGCATTCTCAACTGAATTTTGGAAAAAATTGAAACCTATGACAACATTATGAAGGCGTGATATATGCGACAAAGTTGAATATTCGTGGGACAAAAGAACGGGTGTTGGCAACACTGATTTTGAGCTAGCAACACAGGAAAACAGGCTGAGGTGTTTCGAAAGAAAAATTCAACGCTCTATCTGTGGACCAGTCAAAGTGGACGATACGCGGCGAATCAGAACAAATAGCAAGCCCATGAAAATTTTTGGTGCCGAAAACATTTTTATCACATACGCGCGATGTTCGGATGTCAAAATTACTTAACTAGAAGAATAATACAAATATTACGCTTCAGTTCTAAGTTGTTGTCTCGTTTTCGTTTATGTGATAAAATAGAGTACACACTTGTTACTATCAGTCTCGGCAAGCCTCGACTTCTTCGTGACAAGTGTGTAATATATATTAATGTCATCAAAGCTGTCACGTGATCCGCACGAACGATGATAGAGTGGCAAAGAAAGTTTTTGTGAGACAATTTGACGGCACTAGGCGCAGAGGCCGCCCAAGGAAAAGGTGGATTGACTGCGTGGAAGAGGACGTACGTGAGTTGGGTATTCGCAATTGGAAAGCTGTTGCCGAGGATCGTCAAAAATGGCTAAATGCTGTTGTGGAGTCACCCAAAACCCGCTTGGGTTAAAAATGGCTGTTAAGTAAGTAAGTAACACAGGTTCTTTTAGCCTACATTTTTCTTCTACATGTCCCCAAAAATGTATCAAAATAGTTAGTTTTCAACTTGGTGGATACCAAATCTAATCCGGATAGACGGCAGCAGTGCCATCTGTTATCATTTCTTTGATTAAATATACTTTGTCTTTAAAATTTCGAAAAATACTTAACAATTTTTGTTTGAAAGATTATCACAATTCGCTCTTTAGTCTCCTTTAACCGCGGACTATTTTCCAAGAATTTTCCTGAATTTTTCTAGATTTTCCAAATAAACGTCTTTGGATAAATTTCCTGAAATATCGGAAAATCTAAGAAAATTCATGAAAATTCATTGAAAAATAAGATAAGTCGAGTAAATGTGGGAAAATTCAAGAGAATGTGGGAAAACGTTCTTCAAATCCTACCTTTTCCTTGTCATCACAATCTGGAATTCTAAATAAACTGTCATTTCAGAAGCTTTAATCAATATCTCAAAATTACGTATCTTACATTCCAAATGACAAAGATCGGCATATGAGTATATTCTGTGGAACTCAAATGACACAATTTATGTTTTATGTATCTACATTGCGTATATACGGTATATACGTAACCGTATACGTAATAGAAAGTATATTTATGTGTCAAAATATGTACGCAGCGTCTCTCTTATTTAGCGATATTTATACTTGGTTGGGTAAACAAATGGGGCTGAAATGTAACATAAAACTAATTTAATATTTCATAGGGAGCAAAAATGAAAGCAAATATTGGTTATGTGATACGACATTTTGCGAGAATGAACGAAATTCTCCTTTTTTTATTATAAAAAAAACAAGTGACTACAGTTTCCTCTTTCGAGATAAGCCAGAAAATTGGCTGTTAAAGTTTAAAAATAAAATAATAACAAAACGTCGAGTGCACTTGTATGCTTGTCGATAAAAATGCTTCAACTACATCCCTTTTGGGCAAATAAAGAAACGAAGCATAATAATGGGTCATCCCCTCTTAAAACAAATAAAATAAATTGGTCGTTCCCATATGACATTTTCAGCCAATTGACCTGTAACTAAGTGGCCTATCATCACAACGATTTTTATTTTTTTAAATTTCTCATACTGTTGTTTTATGGCCACGTTATGATAGTCTGTTGTAAAGCTGATAACAGAATTTCATATATGAATGTTCAAATAATGTAACCAGGGAATGAGCTTTATTCGAGGGTTGTTTATTTTTTGTGCGATCCACAATGAAAATGGGATTTACTTTTTTTTATTATATATGCCAACCTATGCCTTACTCACACAGGAAGATTATATTTTTTCTGTCGTTGACAAAATGTAATGTATATGGAGACCCATGTACATATCTGCGATAGTAATGTACAGATAGAAAAGGTACAATACTGTAATTTTAATGCTGGTTTTTTGGCCAATTAAAACACACAGGCCAAATTGTGTGAATATAATGAGAATGTCATATCTTTTTGCATAAATTTGAGTGAACGTAAAACAGATTCTCTCCGAAATTAGGGAACATTCATAACCCAAAAAAAATAAATTTTAAATTTTGAAATTATTAAAAAATTGCTCAAACCCATTTTAAATACGTATTAAGTGTAACATGGTCTATGAGCAGTTGAAAGTGTTTCAGTTTTTTTTTTACATTTTATTTTTCAGCTACCTACAGTGAATGTAAAAATGGTATTCTTTCGTGCAAGTTATTCATATTTTTTCGCTGTTTTTGTTTTTAGATGAAAAATAATTATTTTTACATTAAGTAAATTGCTTAATGTTTTTATCAGACCGATCAAAAATTATGAACTATAATTGGACAAATTGATGTTGTAATAGTCACAAGTCGGAAAGGTTATTAAGGTGTGTAGTGAAAAGAAGAGCTCACACATTTCTTTCTCAGTGAGAGTCTGTCTTTTAGAGTCTCACAACTGTTATTAAATTGTATGTTAGGTATTTTCATATTTTAAATAAAAGTTTTAAATTCAAAGTAGTCCTATTAAAGAATTACATTTTGTACTTTAAGTACTTTAAGTACTTTTAGTACTTGAAGTACTTCAGTACTTTAGTATTTTAGTACTTTAGTGCTTGAAGTGCTTTAGTGCTTGAAGTACTTTAGTACTTTAGTGCTTGAAGTACTTTAGTACTTTAGTGCTTGAAGTACTTTAGTACTTTAGTGCTTGAAGTACTTTAGTACTTTAGTGCTTGAAGTACTTTAGTACTTTAGTGCTTGAAGTACTTTAGTACTTTAGTGCTTGAAGTACTTTAGTGCTTTAGTGCTTGAAGTACTTTAGTACTTTAGTGCTTGAAGTACTTTAGTACTTTAGTGCTTGAAGTACTTTAGTACTTTAGTGCTTGAAGTACTTTAGTACTTTAGTGCTTGAAGTACTTCAGTACTTTAGTGCTTGAAGTACTTTAGTGCTTGAAGTACTTTAGTGCTTGAAGTACTTTAGTGCTTGAAGTACTTTAGTGCTTGAAGTACTTTAGTGCTTGAAGTACTTTAGTGCTTGAAGTACTTTAGTGCTTGAAGTACTTTAGTGCTTGAAGTACTTTAGTGCTTGAAGTACTTTAGTGCTTGAAGTACTTTAGTGCTTGAAGTACTTTAGTGCTTGAAGTACTTTAGTGCTTGAAGTACTTTAGTGCTTGAAGTACTTTAGTGCTTGAAGTACTTTAGTGCTTGAAGTACTTTAGTGCTTGAAGTACTTTAGTACTTTAGTGCTTGAAGTACTTATACTACTTTAGTACTTTTACTTTTGGTACAATTTTGTTAATTCAACTGTTAATTTTGTTAATTCAACTGTTATTAAATTGTATGTTAGGTATATTTTCATGTTTTAACTAAAATTTTTAAATTCAAAGTAGTCATATTAAAGAATTACATTTTGTACTTTAAGTACTTTAAGTACTTTAGTATTTTTAGTACTTTAGTACTTTTAGTACTTTAGTACTTGAAGTACTTTAGTATTTTAGTGCTTGAAGTACTTTAGTGCTTGAAGTACTTTAGTACTTTAGGGCTTGAAGTACTTTAGTACTTTAGTGCTTGAAGTACTTTAGTACTTTAGTGCTTGAAGTACTTTAGTACTTTAGTGCTTGAAGTACTTTAGTGCTTCAAGTGCTTTAGTGCTTGAAGTACTTTAGTCCTTTAGTGCTTGAAGTACTTTAGTACTTTAGTGCTTGAAGTACTTTAGTGCTTGAAGTACTTTAGTGCTTGAAGTACTTTAGTACTTGAAGTACTTTAGTGCTTGAAGTACTTTAGTGCTTGAAGTACTTTAGTACTTAGTGCTTGAAGTACTTTAGTACTTTAGTGCTTGAAGTGCTTGAAGTACTTTAGTGCTTGAAGTATTTTAGTACTTTAGTGCTTGAAGTACTTTAGTACTTTAGTGCTATAAGTACTTTAGTACTTTTGTGCTATAAGTACTTTAGTACTTTAGTGCTATAAGTACTTTAGTACTTTAGTGCTTGAAGTACTTATAGTACTTTAGTGCTTGAAGTACTTATAGTACTTTAGTACTCTTACTTTTAGTACAATTTTGTTAATTCAATTTTTTTCTTAAATTATTTTTGGTCAAATTGAAAAAGATGTGAGGACTTGCGTCACCTTCTGTAATTTCTGTAATTTTCAGTTAATTTCAGTAACTTAGTTTCCAATAATGTGTCATGCATTGTAGATATAAAAGCCATTGTCGGCGTTCGTTGACGACTTATCATCAAGCTATGTTCATTTTCCATGCCCTCTGCAATATGCAATTATTTCAAAAAAAAAAAAATTTCTTTAAGAAAATTCAGTTCTATACCACAACCACCGAAGAGAGAAGTCTAACAACATAATTTACCACAAATGATTTAAATGATGCGCCCGGAAAAAAAGTGTCAAACACCTGGTTTACAAATTACACTGCCGTATAAAACAAGCAATTTCACCATTCAATTGGTTAATATTCGAACAATGTACAATTATCCACATCTAGACGATTCGCATTGTTTATAGTCACTTAAATTCTACGTGCGATTCCCGCCAAACATTTGGAAACTTTAGTGCTGTTACATGATAAAGAGTACATTGCAGAGGAATGTAGACTGGGTATACCTGTATAAAGCATTGTAGTCATATCTTTGAATAAGCCACTCGTTTCCCAATTAGTATAATTTATGCGCTGACACTGAGTATTACAAGCGAATGTCGAGCGAAAGAAAATTTGATTTCGTGCTCTAATTACTGGCATTTTTTTGTTCACCAAAATTAAATTCCAATTCGAAGGAAAATCGTAGATTATTTATTTCTTTGATTGAAAGCGACATAATTATACCATTTGCATAATGAAATTATTATGAAGTCCAACAACGTTTCGATGTTATGGTACATATTGAATGTGAAAATCGCTGGGAGGGAGATTGTAGAAAACTTTGTTTGCCAGTTTTATGGGTGATAATAATTTAGGGAGTCGAATTTAAATGGAAGCCGAGATTGAACGTTTTCGTTTGTTTCATTTTGTACAAGGATTCGTCAATTTGAATGGAATCTTGATTTTTTTTTTCTTAACAAAAATTAGTAAATGGATTAATTTGTTGAGAAACAAGAAAAATTTAATTTAATTAATTGATTCGCGAAGTCTTGTCGAAAAGAAAAATAAACGCATCAAAAACAGCAAATACCAACATTGTGTCGCCTTTTTCTCTTCAAGAACAAACAATGATCTCACCACGGAAGTGACGAGTGAAAGAGTCGCTTTTGGTCGTGCCGCTCAATATTATATAATGACGTCCACAATCATTATGTTTGTTAAAGACTTTCAACTAAGTTCGGTTCAATGCTAATTTTTCTAAATATTTACCATAAATTTGAGTTGAATCGAATGCTGTGTACGCTCATTGTAAGGCAACCATAATAATACAAATTTCATTCATAAAAAAGCGACAAAAATACCAGCACGCATAATTTCGATCTATTCTGACTGACATACTGCCTATTCAAACGGAATGGTATCTAATATTGAGTCGAAAGGAGCGTGTGTTTTTTCCGTGTGTTGTTTTTTTTTATTCGTTCTTCTCTGTTGGTGTGTCTTGAACATAATGACTTTTATGTAAATTATGTTCCTCTATTACAAATAACACAATATACGGAATGAATAAAAGTGGAATGTCTATCTCTTGTTTTTTTTATATTATTTTGTACGTATAAATTCGTCGTTCGTATTATTTCGTTCATATATAACGTGTACATCCTTGTGCATTAAGTCAACCCAGCTCTGAACCCATTTTATATGGTCTACTGCTGAAGAATAAGAAAAGGTCGGGAAGGTAATATAATATATGGGCTATAGGGTTGACAAAACTCATAATATTTAAATTTGATATGTAGTATGAGTGTATGTATATGCGTTCATAATATATCATTCGGTGAATGCATTCCTTTGTGACATATCTGTTATAATATCATCATGGGCTTCAGTTTTACAATATATATTTTTCTGTAAGTAAATTGTACCATGTAATGTACGCACAGCACGAGAATTTCTTTCTCGAAATATTAAAAACAATGCAGCGAATTTTATTTGCTGTTGTCATTTTTTAATGCAGCAAAATGGACATTTTTATCAATCCAAAAAAACACCTCATCAACCCAACGACACTGATATTTGACAGTAGTAGTTTCGAAAAGGACGAGTACACGACGTGGTAAATGCACATTCAAGAACGGTTCATTGTTCGAAAGTCAAATCCGCCCAAAAACCCTAAAGGGTGAAAGTGTGACGCAGGTCCTTGTTTCTACTTACAAAATAACTGATATCGCTGAGGGTGACGCATTTCGCGCCTCAACGCAAAAGTGAACCAACAAAAAATTGAACCAAAAAATTTAAGATAGAAAATTTTAGAAAAAAAATTGCATCACAAGTGGCAGATGATCCAGGACACATTTTTCTCTATCTGAACTATTTTCCTAACAGTAGTTTCCTCAACATCTCAATTTTTTTCTAAAATTTTCTATCTTTAATTTTTTGGATCAATTATTTGTTGGTTCACTTTTGCGTTGAGGCGCGAAATGCGTCACCCTTAGCTATATCAGTTATTTTGTAAGTAGAAACAAGGACTTGCGTCATACTTTCACCTTTTAGGGTTTTTGGGCGTATATCAGTTCTTTTGGAAACAACTCATGTCGACAACAGCTCAATTCCAACAAAAAATCCGATGGAAGTTAGGAAGTGCCAGAGAAATCATCTGTCATCCCAAAATTTAGGAACCAAACTCGGAACACCTTACTTATATCGAAAATAACTCAAATCCATCAAAAAATCCGATGGAAGTTAGGAAGTGCCAGAAGAATCATCTCTCATCCCAAAATCTAGGAATCAACCTTGGAACACATCACTCATGACGAAAATAACCCAAATCCATCAAAAAATCCGATGGAAGTTAGGAAGTGCCAGAGGAATCATCTGTCATCCCAAAATTTAGGAACCAACCTTGGAACACATCACTCATGTCGAAAATAATCCAAATCCATCGAAAAATCCGATGGAAGTTAGGAAGTGCCAGAGGAATCATCTGTCAGTCCAAAATTTAGGAACCAACCTTGGAACACATCATTCATGACGAAAATAACCCAAATCAATCAAAACACTTTTTCCAACATTTACCAATCATAATTCATAATTACTAGCTGAAAAAAAATATTTCTTCTGACACACACACACAAAACACGCTTTTATATGGCATTGTATGGAAACTTCCGGGAGTCCTAGCTCCCAAAAACGCTTGCATACCCCCATTTTTTAAAATCTTTTTTTGATCTAGGGCCCGAGATTGACCTATAACCAAAATTTCAGGAAAATCGTAAGAAATGTTTAGGAGCTACGAAATCGTCCTTTTTCTTAGGAACTAACTAACTAACTAACGTAGGCAATTTGAGTTATCTGAAAATACAAAATTTTGCTTATTTTCATACAAAAATCAATATTTCGAAGTTCAATATCTCGGCCAATTTTGAAGCTGCAGTAACGTGTGATAGCTCGTTGAACTCGTATGGATGCCTAGATCCCAAATATCTAAGTTTGGGGGAGAATTCAAAAAGTTGCTGTAAATATGCTCCACCGTCCTCAAAATATTTTTGGTAAAACATTTTTGGTAGTGGACTTGCGTCAGCCCGCTTACTAACGTGCGGGCATGATTATATTTTGAATTTTTAATAGTAAAGTCAAGTATGCAGCTAGTTGATGAAATGAAGTTCTCACACATTTTTCCATTCTGGCCGAAAATTTTTGACAGATAAGCCATACATTTTCCGTCAAAATTTCATTTCACAGACCATAAGTTTTGTTTGTTTTTGTTGCATTCACTCTATTCGTCCCACATACATAAGAGCAGCCACTCCCTTTACACTTGTTCCATTCAACTCTAGTTTCTGAATTAAGGCCTTAAGTTTAAGGCTTCGACAAGGAGAAAACAAAGACATTGCCTGCAAAACAGTGCTCAAACGATTGAATAATTTCTTTAATTGTAAAACTTGTGATGGATGCTTTACATCACATCCGTAATAAAACTTGGAACCATAGCCTGTAATCGTGAAAAAATTGTCACTAATTTTCATGAGTTTTCACGAATTTTCATAATTGTCGTGGAAATGTGTGAAAAACAGCGAAAATTAAAAAAAAACGTTTTTTGGGAGTGAAGAAAAGACTTCTTCCGCGAACTTTATTTGAAATCGTTTGATTTCATCGAATACTGTTTCTAAGCCGGTGTATAAATCATCATGTGTCTCCAACACACTATAATGCTTTTTGGCACATTCCGAAAACTGGTCTACAGCTTGTTCTGAAATTTGTTCTATACAGTCGGTGCCTTTGAAATAAGTGCCGCATGTCGTTTCAGCTGATGTTTACCCTCGTAAAATCACCAACAACTGTCTGTGCATATTTATACTAGTGTCGTTGACGTGTGACAAAATTGCATAGACAATATTTTTACTGGATGTAATTTGCAGAATTCAATTGAAATATCAGCTAATTTCCTAATTTCCTAATCAAAAGTACGCTGAGTTTCATTCCACGTAATCCATCAAATACATCTTAATCATTGATTACATTCGTAAATGTATTTACCCACAAAAAAAAATGTAGACAAACATCGTCTTTCCATTGAAGACGAGTTGAGTTGCCAAGTTCTTTCGTTCAAAAAAAATAAAATAAAAATAAAATAATTCTCAGTGCGGTTCGATTTTATTGAGTTTACGTGATTTCATCTAATCCCACAACCATTTTACAGCAGCAGCAGTATTTTTTGTTATCTTACCACTTTTATGTTTGATTGACTTGAAACTTTGCACTTAAAAACGTAGAACAGCATTAACCCAAACGGATTGATTGAAATGTGTTGCTTTAAAGTTGATTAGCATTTTTCTGGAGTTAAAATGGTTTCGGTTCTTCTTTAAATTCTCCTGGTCTAGTGCCGCCTTTTCCATATGGACACTTTGGGCATCTAAGACATGAACATCTGGCGCCCTAAATGAACATTTTGTACCCTGGGCCTCAATTCTCATGCGTTCGTAAGGATTCGTAACTTGACAGTTCTTACACGGAACTGACAAATTGCGAATATTATGAGTTACAAAAATACGAGAATCGTCTCGCAGGGAATCTATTCTAATACGTTCGTAACTTGACACTTGTGGGTATAAAATCCCATAAGGACTGTCAAGTTACGAATGATAATCAAAGAACCGAATCAATATTTTTGGCGCAAATTTCAAAATCACCCTTAACGCTAAAAGAAGGTAAAGGCGTCACTGTCCTGGTATGCTATTGTGACAGGTGGTCATGCGATGACCTTTGTGTCTATAAATATTACCGTCCGTTACACCATCCGAATAAATATTTAAAATCTCTTCAACTTATGTGACATTTACCCCAATTTAACACATCATTTCCATTTCAAGCACAAAACTATTGCATAATTTGGGTTAAAGCAGGACCACATTTTCATGTATTTGATTATAAATTTGAAATAAATTCTGCTTGGAGAAATACAACACCACCACCACCACCCTACTACTTTGACTAAAATGTAGCCGAAATTTTCTATTATAAAATGGAAGTGAATGTATACGAAACACTCTCTCAATTATATCTTTCTGTTATATGAAACTTTGAAACCCGATAGTAGATTGGAGGATGCGTATGCATGTATAATATACAATTTTGGTTAATTATACAGTCTCATCCAAATATCCAATTTATCACATAAGCTTTTATTGTAAACTTTCGATCTGATAAAAGTTTCCTAGGCCAAAAGGAGGGGTCTATTAGTTAAAGATAACCATCAACATTTTATTTGTGGATGGATGGATGTTTCTTCGCTTGATAATATAACACACACAATCTGTGTAACATGGAAAATTGGAAAATCGCTGGTATTCACAATCGCACACCCATTTCACGATATATATAACATTTTATAGATTTGATTCATGGCTGTAAGCTATTCAAACATTATGCGTATACGCTGGAATCCTTTAACTTGTTGTAATATCGACAAATATTTCAGGCAAATTGGGACATAGAACTTTGTTGTTAGCCGTAAGACATCATCATCCTACGAAATTCCTTAGCCCAATTCAACAATTTTGGTTATTAAAGGGAAAGAGCATAGTCCTTCTATATTCATATCGAAACTTTTTGGGAATATGTGAAAAGATGTTCAATGAAAACTGTACAATGTGGTACCGTTGGTCAAAACTTATTTCCATCTAAACGTTCGCTGCGGCACTGTTCCATTTATAAACAAAAACCAATGGTTAATTGGGTTAGAGCATCCAGACAATTTGTTTTTTTCGGCGCATAGTGTGATTCTAATTGTTCTATGCCTTTGAAATTAACCGATTTTCTTTAAGTTAGTCTAAACTTTGAAACATGGGAGCGAGTTGGCTCAGTGGTAGCGTACTAGCCTTCCACCAAGAGCGTATCTAACTAAGCCCAAGCTTCATAATCTGGATAGTTTTGGTACTCGCAGAACAAAGTCATGAATGACACAACCTTTTCACAATGAAATCTGCGTATATGGTGGTACAAATAACACAAATATATGGTGGAGTCTAACTTTAGGCGGAGATGTCATTAGCTCCAGAAGAAATCTTAAAAAGGTTTGCCAGGCTACAGGTGTGATTTGGAATTCACTGTAAAAGCATAAGGTTCAAAAAACAGGTTATGGCCCTATACAAGTGTTCACTAAGTGTACCGAATACATGGGTAAGAAGCTCTTAATACCAATTTACCTCAGTTGGGACTGTAAGAATAGACTGTCTATTCTCACAGTCTAAGACAAGAAAATGAATTGTTGACATATGACGAGGTTCATTTAGCATATATAGACAACTGTTGCGTGCTCTGAATGGAAGACGTTCGTTTGTGTAGATGTGGGAGTCTAACTAAGATACATGACTATATAAGAATTATGGACGAGTAAATGTTTGAGGAAAAGCACAATGGGCCCAACAGAAGATGGCCGCAGTGTTCATTTACGATTCAAGTATCACAATCAATCCAACGAACGAAACACTGTTTTATGACGTACCGTGAAAAATATGGAGTTCTAGCTCCCAGGCAGATCAAACTAATTTCTTCTTGTCACGGCTACAAACGGCCTTAGTCAAGTTTTGAGAGGCTGACAAAATGCAGTGCAGCGCAAGTGTCTTTATTATGATAAAGCTATTTTATTAAAAAAAATTACGGATCTTAGAGCAACGACTTGCTTAGAATAACGTCGAAAAGGTTGAAATATCCGAACCTAATTGTTTTGATTATCTTTCAATATACAAATTAGGTTCACGAAAAAAAAACTGAAGGAAATGAACGCAAAAACTAAATACCAAGCGAAATATTTTATTTTAGAAATTCTCGGTACAAATTGCAGAGATTATATTGCGAGAGCGAGACTGAACATTTTCCAACCGTAAGAGGTGACATATCACGATAAAATTCATGATTTGAATGAGTTAAGTGGATTTGGAATAGAATGTTTAACACACGAAAAAAAATTGCGCCTGAGACATTTAAATATTTAAAACCACACAACATTTTCCAGGTTGTGTTGATAGGTTCGGCGATAGAAATGTTTTAATAAATTTGCATTGTTTTAATGCATTGGAACACAGCATTGTATTCTGCAATATATATGGTACAAAAGTGCAGCAAAATGTTTTCGGTATGGCACGATTTCAAAGAAGAATTAAAATAACGCAAAAAAAAAACCGAAGAAAAACAACAAAAAAACCAGAATACGCGAATTGCACATTTTCACTTTGCAATGCGAATTAAATATTTATTACGAAAATGGAATCTAATTTCACATATTCCATCGTATCCATTTATGATCGACTGTGCAGCATTTAAAACATACAGTGTGATGGTGGTGGCCATTATATTATTTATTCGTGAGAAAAATTTCTTGATTGATCATATGGCTTATAAAGTAATAATTCATAGTGTTGACCAACTTTTGCGCTAACGAGTATCAGTCAAAAACACTCAAAAGAGTAAAAGTGACGCAAGTCCCTGTGCATACTTCCAAAACAACTGATATCGCTGGAGGTGACGCATTCTGCGCTTGTACGCAAAAACTGTAACAGCAAAAATTTGACCAAAGAAATTCTAGAAACAAAATTTACCAAAAATATTTTGCGTCACAAAGTGGCAGATGATTCGGACGTATTAGGACGTATTCTTGCCTATTTTAAAAAATTTCTTAAAAGTACTTTCCTCAACATCTGCCACTTGTGACGCAAATTTTTTTTGGTAAAATTTTGTTTCTAGAATTACTTTGGTCAAATTTTTGCTGTTACAGTTTTTGCGTACAAGCGCAGAATGCGTCACCTCCAGCGATATCAGTTGTTTTGGAAGTATGCATGCACAGGGACTTGCGTCACTTTTACTCTTTTGAGTGTTTTTGACTGATATCAGTTCTTTTGGAAGAATTAATAGATTGTTATATTTAAAAAATTTAAAAAAAATTTAAATTTGAAAAATTTGAAAATTTTGAATTTTTTTTTGATAATTTTGAAATTTTTCTTGAAAATTGTAAAAAAAAATTTTGGAATTTTTTTTGAAAATTTGAAAATTTTGAATTTTTTTTTGATAGTTTTGAAATTTTTCTTGAAAATTGTAAAAAGAAATTTTGGAATTTTTTTTGAAAATTTGAAAATTTTAAAGAAAAATTTAAAAAATTTAAAAATATTTGAAAAAGTTAAAAAATTTTGGAAAATTTTGAAAAATTTGAAAATCTAAAAACTTGAAAAAAATTTAAAAAATTTAAAAAATTTTGAAAAATTTAAAAAAATTTGAAAAAATTTGAAAAATTTAAAAAAATGTGAAAAATTTTAAAAATTTTGAAAATTATAAAACAATTTCAAAAAATTTAAAAAATTTGAAAAATACTAAATTTAGGAAAAAAATTGAAACGAGCAGAGCTTACCAAATACCAAAAGCGAACAAATTTGTTCTACCATACCCATCCACACACACACACTTAAAGGTGTTCTTATATGGGGCCTATATGGGAACTTCGAGGAGCCCTAGCTCCGAAACGAGGCCGGTTCCCCCAAATTTTTTTTTCTGGAATGTCTTAGAATGACGACTAGAATCTACTCCCAAAATTTCAACAAAATCTAAAGAAGACTTTAGAAGATAGGAAACACGGACGGACGGACGGACGGACTAACAAAGTAACGTAGGATTTTTTCATTTCGTTTAAAGTACTGAAATTGACCAAAATGTATGGAAATGGGGCTTCCTGGAAGATTTTTTGCGTGGCCAAATTTTAAGCTGCAAGAACGTGTGATAGCTCGTTGAACTCGTACGGACGCCTAGTTTTTTTTAATGGTAATTTGGAGTCATTTGTATTTGAATTGTAGAACTTCAATATTTGCTGTATATATGGTTCTGCACTGCAGAATCTGCAGTCTACGACAAACAATTTTTTTTGAAATTTTTTCTAGTAATAGGACTTGCGTCACGGGCGCTATGCTAACGCGCGCCCATGATACGTTTTAGCTGTTAAAACCTTTTTTTTTTGCATTAACACACCATATCATTTTCGATAATAATATGCAACACGTAACGTAACGTACACACACGGTTGATTTAGCATTGCCAATCAGATGAAAAGCAATCACTAGATGGTGATAAGATAATTGGACTTTTCCTATGTAATTTCTCTCTGCGATATATAAGTAGCCATAAGCGTTTCTCCGATACATTATGCATGAAAAGTGAGAAGTTATTCGAAAATATCAAAAGCCAATATGGTCTTGATTTCACAAGAACATCGAATTGTTAAAATTAAACAAAATCGTGATCGGCGGAAGTAGAGAAATAAATTTTCTTCTCTTTTGGCACACCAAATACAACAACAAAACATCATCCCGCGAGTATTGTTACGATCTTTTATTGTAATATTATAATATGCAATGTATGCGCTCAACAAGCTGTTGTATTAGACAATCGAAAGTTTTTCTGTTTTTTACATAAGATTTCGTTGGGATTTGAATCACATTTTGTTTGTGTATGATCTAATGAAAGCAACAAAATATTTATTTTTAACAAGGCGTGAGCATGATCTTCTAATATAACAAATCTTTTGTCTAATAAAATGTTTCTATTTATTTTAGACAAAATTTGTATTGTGCATCGGACAAAACACGAGTAAATATTGCACAATGTTGCCTCGAATAAAATCGATTTGTATTATGCAACAATGTCTTTAACAGAATCGATAAAGTTAATTGACTGATTGAAATCGTTTTTAACATTTATGCAAAGACTCGGAACAGATAGTGATGTGAGACCGAATATTCAGGTCAATCTGAGAATATTTTAATCTGAACTGATCTGAACTGATCTGACCTAAATTTACCTGACATCTGAAGATCAGTAAAAGTTTAAGTCAATCAGGTCCAGTTATACCTGAAACAATCCCAGATATATCTGATATGTGATCTGATTTATCTGATCTTTTACTGATCTTCAGATTTCAGGTAAATTTAGATTCATGTAACAAATTTGCATTTCAGGTTCACTTTTAATCAAATTCATGTAATCTGTGCATCACGTTACATGGTAAATGTTTCCATCGGATACTGTTTGGATACTAAAACTCAAATGTAATACATTTTTTCATCAATTTCATCATAAAATTACTAACGTCAGCGCTCTAATTTTTTGTTAACCAACTTCAATGCTATGAAACTTCACGAAATTCTCAGCAGAAAACAAACGGAGCAGAAAAAATAATGCAAAGATTGAAGTACTGAAGAAGGATTTTTTTAATCATTGAATGGTTTAGAACGATCTTTATACGCAGTTTTACTTAACGATTATTTAAAGAAATATTTCTACAATTTTATAACAGCTTTCGATATACCAATATTTACAGTTACGTTCCTGAGTAATTTAGTTCACAGCCTGACCCTATAAAATCTTCAGCTTACCATTCACAATAAAAGAAATCTGGAAGCTTTACAATAGCTCCAACCAATAATAATACACAAAGGTCCATTTAAATATATCAAAAGTCATTCTCACAAAGAAATTCTCTCATTTGAACAAGAATAGCTTTGAAAAGCTTTCCGTTCGATGATGGTGTACTATCACCTCTCGGAGTTTTTTTTTCTTTTCAATAAATTTCTCTCTTTCTCTCTCGCTCGTGTAACGAATTTTAAACAAAACCAACTAATCAGATTTATTATCGTTATGTTTTGTGGCCTGTGAGCATTAACTGGAAATGATAGAGACCCCAGTATGTTTACTAATTTTTGTAGTTGATTTGGTTGAATAATATTCCATTTTTTAACTAAAAATATTTCTGTTCTACAGTCTGAATCAACGTCATCTTATTACAGCTAATGAAACTCAGTGTAATATTAACAAAAGAAGAAAAAGAAAATAAGTTTGGGATCGATAGCCGTGACCTTATTATTATTATTCAACCCTCCTACAAATTTGTTTTCGTTGACACCATTCGCCCATTTTTATGCTAAATACGTATATCCTCTCAAATTATATATACGTATTGTTGTCGGTAATTCGTATACGCTAAGCCTGTACGTTCTGTGGCCTATTTCAAAAATGAAAACCAACAAAAACAACAACCCGAAATAAAAGAAAAACGCACATAACTAAATAAAATGCTGTTGTGCTGGATATATAACATCCATATATACAAACAACATTAAAGTGTATATATGTATATATGTACGAAACATGGAGAAAAACATATATAGAAACCAACTTAACAGAAATGAAATAAATAAAGAACACAAAAGAACGCTTTATATACCTTTAACGTTGATTAATAATTTCAAATAATTTCATGTTCTGTTTTATTTCTTATTCCGCTTTCAATGAACTTGCACTCGTTTAACATATATAATACACGGTTCTACAAGTGGGAAATATTTGTCATACATGTTTAGCAGCGAGAGAGCCATTCCATATAAACACCATTTCCAGTATGAATAATTGTGCGCATGTGTGTACATATATGTGCAGGTGTCGGCAGCCATAACAGTACATAACATAGCATAGAAAGAGACCCGTACGAAGTTGGTTGCCTATAAAAGTCATGTCCGGACCACTTTGAATCTCTCCAATTTAAACTTCGTTTCGTTCTATGTCCACTTAAAATTGTTTTACGGCGATGTTGTTGAACGACCCATCCGAAGTTAGGTTATTGGTTAAATGTCTATATATTAAGCCATATAGAGAGCCATATCAAGGTATATTTAACTACTACACCACTACAATTGACCAATTACTTCCCTTTTATCAACAAGTATCATCATTGCACTAAAATTCAATATGGCTACCGTCGGCCATTTTGTTAGGCATAAGGCTCGAAACGGGTTCGGGTTGACCTGTTTTAGTTCAGGTTGACCTGAACCGGATTCATGACCTGAACCTGAAAAATGATTTCGGGTTCAACCCGAACTTGACTCGAACTTAAATTTTCGATTTCGGGTTTAACCCGAACCTGACCTGAACCCGAAATTGTTCAACCCGAATTTGACCTGAATTTTCAATTTCGGGTTCGACCCGAACCTGAACTGAACCCGAAATTTTAAATTTAATCAGGTCGGGTTCGGGTAACCCGAAATTTTGAGCGTTTATTACACTAAAAAAAGTCAAAAATTTCGAAATCGAAAATTCAAGTTGGGGTCAAGTTCGGGTTGAACCCGAAATAATGTTTTAGGTTCGGGTTAAATCAAGTTCGGGTTCCGGTCTGACCGAACCCGACCCGTTCCGAGACTTAGTTAGGCAACTGAAAATAGTTCCTTTCTGTAAACCAATTTGGACAATTTTGGTTGCATAGTTCAGAAGATGGGACGGGCGCAACTGTCTCCAGCAGTTGGACACCTATTGTTCTTTCACTGATAACCTTTTTTATGAATGATCTTTTTTTATCCTCATTTGGCATCTATGGGCAGAAAAGATTACCCATTACTCGTGATGACTAAGCCTATAAAAAGATCCCTATACTCCGTACGAGTCTGAAAAGGTTCTACAGAAAAATGCTATTAGTACGATAAAAAGTAGTGGTCTTAGTGTCGTTTCCTTCTCTCTTTTTTGCCTGTAAGCCCAAATAATGCCATTGACCTTTTTACTCGTTTCTCCAGCGTATACTATGCACTCAAATCCCCATTAAACTCTCCGCATTAATAATTCTCATTTTTCTCGTGTTTCTCTTTAACATTTATTATCTCACCAAACAACTTCATTGCTGGTGGTGTATACAGAAAACAGTGAATGCCAGCGAAAGAGTTGAGTTCTTCAGTACGAGTCGAACGATCGTCGGAACTGGTAGTTGACTTATAGAACGTCTGCTAACGAACAAAAAAGTATCGAGTTGTTGTATAACACACAGTATAATTTGACCGTATTTTTTTCGTATTAAAAGAGAAGAACAAAAAAAAATTCATAAAAAGAAACAGTTGTGTCCAATGAATAACGTCAAATATAATGTTCTACCATCAGTGGCCGTATATATATCGTGACTAAGAATAGTTTCTCAAAGGATAAAATTCTGAGATTTACGGCAAATGTGCCACAATGATAAATTTACATTTTTTTATTTCGATTTTCGTTGGTCTTGTAACCATCGTCGATTTCACAGTGTCTCAGTGCAACTGGGAATATAACCAGAAATCGGTAATATGCCACTTAAAGGCGTTAGATAGTGTCGGTTTAGATTTACATGGTGCCAATGAGGCCCATCAATTAACTGTGCAATGTAGTGATCGATTTTTGTATGAAAGTGAATTGCCGAAAGGGGTTTTTTCAAGTGTACCGAACAGTTTGAAAGAACTTACAATCGATTCATGTAAATTACAAAAAATAGGCAGCGATGCGCTTACCGGATTAGGTGCAATAAAAAAATTTACGGTGAACACGAAAAATTCGAATTGGGGACTGACAAAGACGTTGGAACTGTCGAAAACAAGTTTTAAATCTCTTAAAGACATTGAAATATTAAATCTTGCCGACAATAACATTCGAAGTATTCCAGACAGTGCATTTTGTGATTTGAATACGCTGCAAGTGTTGAATTTAACGAAAAATAAAATTCGATCGACAGAGAGCATCGGTATATCGTTACAGCCGTGCTCTGGCGAAGGTGACTTGAAGATTTTGGATTTTAGCTATAACGAACTGTTATCGATACCGGAAGGATGGGGCGTATCGAAATTGCGTCGATTGCAACAGTTACACTTAGAAAACAACAATATCACCGATATATCGGGCGAGGCGCTATCCGGACTAGTTTCGTTGCGAATATTCAACATTAGTCACAACAATTTAGAAGTCATACCAAACGGACTGTTCGCGGGTGTTCGGGATATACAGGAAATACATTTACAGCACAATAAATTGTACGAGATACCGAAAGGGCTCTTTCATCGCTTAGAACAACTTTTGATATTAGATTTGAGTGGAAATCAGATATCAAGTCATCACATCGACAACACCACTTTCTCCGGTTTAATACGTTTGATTGTTCTGAATATGGCTCACAATGCACTCACCCGAATCGATTCGAAAACGTTTCGTGATTTATACTTTCTGCAAATACTTGATTTACGCAACAATTCGATCGGATACATTGATGACAACACTTTTCTACCTTTGTACAACCTGCACACACTTAACCTAGCAGAAAATCGAATGCATACCATTAACGATGAATTGTTCAACGGATTGTTCGTATTGTCAAAGCTTACCCTCAACAACAATCTAATTAGTTCTATCGAACCGAATGCATTCAAGAATTGTTCAGACTTGAAGGAACTGGATTTAAGTACAAATCAACTGGAAGATGTGCCGCGAGCGATACAAAACTTATCAATGCTGAGAACATTGGATTTGGGTGAAAATCAAATCAGTGAAATTGCTGTAGATTCGTTCCGGAGTTTGTCGCAACTAACTGGATTGCGATTGATTGATAATCAAATTGGAAATATAACCAAGGATATGTTCGTCAATTTGCCACGGTTGAGCGTTCTAAATTTGGCTAAAAATCGTATTCAGAGTGTCGAGAGAGGGTCGTTCGATAAGAATCCAGAGATTGAAGCATTGCGATTGGACAAAAACTTTATATCGGACATTAACGGTGTCTTTGCAACACTGACATCATTGTTGTGGCTGAACTTAGGTGAAAATCACATGGAATGGTTTGACTTTGCATTCATTCCGAGCAATTTAAAGTGGTTGGATTTGCATGGTAACTTCATTCAAGATCTGGGCAACTACTACAAGTTACAAGAGGAAATCAATTTGAAAACGTTGGACGCTAGTCATAATCGAATCACGGAAATTGGCCCAATGTCCGTGCCGAACAGTGTGGAGCTACTGTTTGTGAACAACAATTTCATTGCCACAGTCCAGCCAAATACTTTCATCGATAAGACGAATTTGACTCGCGTCGACTTATATTCGAATGCTTTGTCTAAGATACATCTTCACACACTTCGCATTGCGCCGATACCCGAAACGAAATCACTACCGGATTTTTATCTGGGTGGCAATCCGTTTGAATGTGACTGTTCGATGGACTGGTTGCAATCGATAAACAATCTTACCGGTCGTCAGCATCCGCTTATTAAGGATGTCAGTAACATTGAGTGCATCATGCCCCATTCCCGAGGATCACCAGTGCGACCACTTTCCACAATGACTTCACATGATTTTCTGTGCGACTATGAGTCCCATTGCTTTGCACTGTGTCATTGTTGTGATTTCGACGCATGTGACTGTGAAATGACCTGTCCCACAAATTGCACTTGTCATCGTGATCAGACATGGACGACGAATGTGGTTGACTGTGGTGGACAAAACGCTTCTTCGCTACCGAAAAAACTGCCAATGGACACCACTGTTCTGTATCTGGATGGTAACATCATAAAAGAGCTTCAGAGCAACGCTTTCATCGGACGTAAAAATTTGAAAAGTCTTTTTGTGAACAATAGCGGTGTGGCTCGCATACAAAAGCGTACATTCGTCGGCCTGCACACAATTGAAATAATTCATTTGGAGAATAATCAACTCAAACAGTTGCTGGGACATGAATTCAATAATTTGCTGCTGCTGAAAGAGTTGCATTTACAAAACAATCAGCTGGAATCGATAGGAAACGAAACGTTTTTTACGCTAAAATCATTGCAATTACTACGAATCGATGGAAATCGTCTATCCATGCTGTCTATGCGTCAATTGCAGCCGCATTTTGAGAATTTGAAATCGTTGTCGATCGGTAGAAATTCGTGGACGTGTAGGTGTACGTTTCTCCGTGAATTAACCACCTTTGTCGCTGACAATTCCATGATAATTGAAGACTCGCAAGATATATACTGTATCGATGGTGCCGTTAAACATGAATTGGATTTAAATTCAACATCGGATTGCAGCGGTTTTTACGAAGGACGTTCCGTACTGTTGCCAGAGCTTACCATCAACGAACACATACCGTTGTTGGTGGCCGCATTTCTCTTTATATTGATTTTCATTACTTTCATTATGGCAATTGTTTTCCGAGAATCGTTGCGTGTATGGTTGTTTGCCAAATGCGGAGTACGAATTTGCGAAAGTCCATGTGAAGACTATGAGAAATTGTACGATGCGGTGCTATTGTATTCGGAAAAAGATTACGAACTGGTGACAAGAGAAATTGCAGCTGAGCTGGAAATAAGACCGCCACCATTACGATTATGTTTACAGCATAGAGACTTGTCGCACGATGCAACCTATTTACAAATATTAGAATCAGCACGGGCATCGAAAAGGGTTGTGGTGCTGTTGTCCAGAAATTTTATTCAGACCGAATGGAGCCGATACGAAGTTAGAAATGCGGTGCACGAGTCACTCAAAGATCGTCCGCAGAAATTAGTCATTTTAGAGGAGAACGATGCGATCGCCGAGGCTGAAAACGACCTGGAAATGCTACCGTACATCCGGTCTCGTGTCGTCAATACCATCAAACTGTCCGACAAACATTTCTGGGAGAAACTGCGATACGCTCTACCCGCCGAACTCCAGCAAACGTGCAACAATTATACGCTTCATCATCACGACCGATTACCGAAAACATCAAACAACGAAGCGATGTGCATGCAACAGGCACCACCATCGTACTACCAAGAAAATGATGATGCAAACTATTCGTCGGCCACCACAGCTACACCAAGTCCACGACAGAGTCGCCGGAGTGGCTGTACAGGTGGTGCGACCAGTAGCAGTAGCACGAATGCTCAATCTGACCAGCAACACCTCTCGCAAAATCATCATCGACCACCGTCAGAACACATCTACTTTAGCATTGAATCAGACTACAATGGTGGTATGGCAGGTGAGGCAACACCAAATGTACATCGACCTCAATCGTGGCGAATCCATTCTCATAATAACAAAAACAATAGTGCACAATCGCCATATATGGTGTAAATCGGATATGTTTTCTATGTGTAATAATTGTGTTGTGCTAGGCAAAAAGGTATATATACGAAATTTTGCGACCGTATAAAAAGACAATAGAGACTGAATAAATGAATTGATTAAGCGCATGATGAAGCGGAATTACTCTGATCGAATATGTAAAATAAATTTTTGGTTTTTTTTCTGCCGATTTTTTTCTACTTGTAGATTTATTTAATTCTAATTATGAACTGTGATATAGTGGATAATAGGCCGTAATGAAATGAAATTCGAAATTCGAAAAACATAGTTTTTGTGATAAATAAAGAATTGGCTTATGCAAATAAATAATTAATTTTAATTTTTTGTATTTAGTAAAAAAATTGTTGGAATACAAACTGTGCTCTCCGATTATGTAAGTCTTTTGATTTTGATTTTTTTTTTACATTAATTTCAGTAAAAACTCACCTAAAGAAATTTCCATATTTATACGGGAGCGAACGGTAGCGACAAGATGATGATAGAATTCAATAGATAGCTTCAAAAAGACAGGGCGAACATACAGACTTTGAATAAAATTCCCGAAAAGCGAACATCATAGATTACAGTCGCTGATATATCGACGGATACGTTTTCGGATACGTTTTTGTTTGTTGACAAATTGGGTGTCAATTCCGGTATATAATGTAGAAGGCAGCGCATTTGACCACTTAAAATGCGCTGCACCATTCATTTACTGTATATTTTGATATAACTTTGGTGTCAACGTCACGTAGAACATTTCCGCGATTATTCTGTTCGATAGAAGTCCAATGCTCCAAAATTTCCTGCTTTAATTTGAAAAATGAAAAGCGTTGGTTTGTGCTTTAATTAAATTGTTTGAATGAGTATGATCATCGTAAAGCAAACAATTTTGGCCACTTGCGGGTGCAAACCCCACACCAACCAAGGTTCTGAAAGAACAGGTTTGCAGCAAAACTTGTTAAACGCTTCTATTACATCTCTTTCTCTTTCATAAACCTATCTGGCACAACAGAGAAATTTGGCTGTCACTGCCTTCGTGGTTAACTGACAGGTGGCTACACCTGCTTAACGTCATACTTTTGTAGGTTTTTACTCATTTAGCAAGTTTTTGATTGGATTGGATTGGATTGAATGGGAAGGGGGTTAGCCCAGCGCCTAAGCCTCTAGTGGGCCTGTAGTGCTATTGCACAAGTCACTTGATCATATGAATTGTGATTTTTCATCATCTCTCTCCGGACTCAGATAGTTCACAAATCGACCGTGTAAACGTCCCATACGTTGTGAATTCTCTAAGCCACGAGTGGTATGCGAAGACCACAACCATCACTAATGACTCATGCATTTTCCCAATGAGCGACTAGTCGGCGCTTATCCTACAGTCTGTTGTATATTGTGAATTGTGTCACTGACATTATGTCAATATGGCGTGATTGTTGCGAAGAAATCGAATATTGGATTTCTCTGAAATTTGCGACTTTGTTACGGTCGTACAGCCATTAGATAACTAATAGCGAGTGCTTAATCACCGAGTGATTAGAATAAAACCAGGCAAGCATTTTTGCACCGGGAGTCGAACCCGGGACCTCTTGGGTATGAGTCCTATGCTCTACCGATTGAGCTACCTGGACATAGATAGAATCTAAGACAATTCTTAGTTGATCACGAAAGCGGTTGCATCAAAGTTTGTCTGTGGCGCCAATTAGGTTTGTAAAAGCCTATGTGACGATTTAAGCTTAACCTGCTACAGACGACTGTCACCTGCTATCGACAACGACCGCAATAATAACCGACAAGCTCCGACCAATGAGGTCTTATATAGCAAAAAGCGTGTTCAAAACAAATGAAGTAAAAGATTTCTGAAATCAATCTTTGAAAATCGTCGATCAAATGAAGTAATAGATCAGATAATAAAACTGTTAATATGCTTGCCGTCTGTCACAGGTTAATAAAAACAAATGGTTGACAAGTTGACTTTTCACACAATATGAAATGAGTGCGTTTAACGAATTTGATGCCATCCGCTTTCGTGGGTAGACTAACGTACTCTTTCAGAACCTTGTCATTTACTTCATTTTCATTCATTAATAATGAATCATTATTAGTAATTAAACGCGCTCAGTTATTTACTCATACTCGTAGCTTACACAAATTAATGTTCGTCGTTAGTTTCGCCAAGTGAACAGACAAAGCAAAAAATGGAATAGAAATTCGGGAGATAGAACCAGTTTTACAAAAAGATGTCATTGGCATCGAACTTATATGCTAAGCCGCGCCTGTGAATGGCATTACCTCCACACTATTATCTGCCTTGGAAAATACCATCAGAAAGTCACATGTAAGTGGCCTCATGTGCGAAATGTGGTGAAATTTGGTTTCCATTCCAGTTCAAATGCGTATATCACCAAAATGCACATATAATTTCCAATTTAGTCTTAACGTTTAACACTAAGCCCTTCCCATCGTTACGAAGACTGCTTTATTCGCTAAAATGTTCTTACACTTAATTTGAATCATTTTCAGTTGAGTTGAATGTGTTTGGTGGAATTACAAATTGTGTGTGTGGAGGAATTATAACGACTTTCGTTGCAAAAGCGGAGCTTACACTATATATACATTCAACTAAGTTATATTTTGAAATGAAATCAAAAATAACAAGCGGAAACATTCGAAAAACAGTCAATAACAATAATTTCATCAAATATTTATCTTTTAATTACAATCAAACCACTTATCCGTAAAATAAAATATTTTTGTTCACAAACACACCAAACACCAATAAATATCGGGAATGTTATATTAATAAATATACCGAATGTACCGAAAAACCCAAACAAGAACAACTATATTCTGCGGATGGGTTCGTTCCTAACGAAAATATACATAAAAAACACACAAATTTTATATCATCATAACTTTTAGTTTTATGTAACGTTTTATATGTTCTTTCATAAATTCAGCGTTCGTTCTAAGATATCGATTTATAACGAGTGTGTGGTGTTGAATCGAATATATTTTTTTCGGTGAAAGAAAAAAAACTTTTTTTTTGTTTCGTTTCACGATTTTTATTTATAGAAAAACATATTTTTTTGTTTTATTTTCGTAATGAATCATTCAATATCGAATTTTGTATCACACGAAGTACATAAAACTTATAGTCGGTATATGGAAAACGAAACACACCACTCTCGAGCGCGCTCCGATTTCCACAGACGAGAATCCAATGCGGACGATAATTAAATTTTTATTCGAAATAATTTTCGAATTCGAGCAAATGAAAATATGGCTCCAATAAACGAACATTGCTCGCTAACAACAACAACTAAACCATAATTTAACTGAACCAATTAAACTGGACGATATTCTTCAAATAAGCAAATGCGTTTCGAGTTCTTGCAAGAACTCTCACACTCATCAATTTCACTTAACTAATTTATTCATAAAAAAAGAGTTAATTGCTGATACAAATTATTCATTGCAGCGATTCAAGACATCAAGATGTTATGAGTTCTGAGTTTGTCTCGTCATTTTTCGTTTATCAATATTATCTCTTAGATGCTTATTGAAAAAACAAAAAATTAAGAGCTCAGGCAGGGCTTTGTAAGAATTTCGCAATTTCATCAGTTTCATAAGAAATTTCCGCACACATAAAATTAAGCATTTTGTTTGTCTAAGCTGTTCTTCTTCGTTTAAGAGGATTGCTCTCTTTCTTTAATGTTATTCGAAATGACAAAAGAGAGAACTGTTAATAGAGAGGAATATACGAAAATTTTGCAAATTATACGAACGGGACAGTAATAAAATCAATTTTTACAAAATTAATCCAAATAATTACAGAGATTTACTCAGCACAGTGTTTCTCCAGGGACATAAATAGGACACTAATCCATGCTATAAAAATTTGTTTTACTTTATTGAGTGAAATAGTGTACGTAACGTGACGAAAAATTTGATCGGGTGAATTTATCCCGCGACCAGGGCTCGGTGTCACAATCAATTTTCCATCATATCTTCCATAGATACGTAATCTACTATTAGAGAAACTGTGTCAAAAGAATGTCTCATTTAGAAATCGGATCAAAATCTGACATTTCGGCTTAGTTAAACTTAACTGGTCAAAATGGAAGAAGATACACAGCCAACACCACACATCTTTCGAACTTTGAATTTCGATTCTTTCTGTTCATATATTTTTGGCATTGAACTCAAGACCATTTAATTATAACTGATCTTCGCTCTCCGTTAACAGTCTATAGACCGTCATGATTAAAGCTAGAATACTGAAGACTTTAACTTAACTTCGGGTACTTGTCTTTCATTCAAATTTTGGACACACCCTTAGGCAGGGTAAATTAACTGGTCCGAATTATATTCAATTCTCTATCATCATAACAGTCTATGAAGTGTTAACGGTGAGCGATATCGGTTCAGGTTAACTTAACTGGCGTCGAGGTCAATGTTAAAATGAGAGAAGATTCACGCTTCGAAAATTCGAACTTTGAATTTCGATTTGTTATCCATTCATAAATTTTTGATAGGTTCAATTGATCTTTATTCCCCGGTATTCCTTTTCTGTTGCTCTTTTCTTTTTTAAATCTTTCACGCAACGTTTTTTTAATATAAATTCTATTGATTGTTATACAGTTAATTTCAACCGAATTTGATTCAAGCTTTACTTCAGCTGTTTTACCGACTGGTTCACTAGTGCAATCGCCATACTTAAACGTATTTGTGCAGTCTTATCAAGCGCATAATGATTATGGAACCCGGATAAAGTCTGTATGATTTTACCAGCTGGTCAAACAACTGAAGCAAAATTATTCGCACAAATACGGTTGTCGTTAACTGTAGTAGAAACGGGAGACTTTTGTTTTTGTTAAGTTTTCGTTAAAGAACATTCGGTGCTACTTTGAGTTAGAACATTCGCTCATTTGTGGGCTCAACTGGTTTTTGGAAACAAAACTAATGAAATTTCATAGTTTCACTGGAACATGTTGGTTATTTTCATGAATTTAAATTTGTAGACATTAAAATGCATTAAGCTTAATTGTATAGTTCAACAAACTGCTTCGCTACTAATCACCAGAATTTTATGAAGTTTTAAATAAAAATAAATAAAAAAAAATGGATGTTAAATGTACAGATACAGAGCTGAATAAACGATTAAAATATTCCATAAATCAAGCATTAAGTTCTCGTAAAAATATAATAATTTTAAAAAATAATTAAAAAAGAAGATGAGAAATAGAAAATAAGATTTTGTAAAATAGAAATTATAATTCGGATCTAAGAGTAAAACAAAAATTAAATGAAACAAAAAAAAAGAAACAAGAAACTAATTTATAAAACCAATTCTTTCATTTAACGACTGATCCTAAAAATCTTCTATGATTTAAAAAAAAAGTTTTTAAAAACAAAAACAAAAATTTAATGTTTTGTAAATATTTTTGTATATCAATCAAATATAAGTATTTATATTTCGCCAAAGAGAAAAAATCGTATAAAACTTTAAACAACAACAAAAAATGATATGAATGATAATAAATCACATTTTAAAATTTACATATATTCGTTTACATTTTTCATCCTTCCAGCATACATGCATGTTTGGCTATTCCCCGAAGAATTAAAGAAATTTTAATCTCTTGCCAAACAAAAATTTGGTTGAATTATCTTCTGTTGTTCTGTAAATGGGCTCTGTTCTGTCCGGGAAAACTTTTACCGTCTGCAAATAAAAAGTTTCAGTGCGAAACAAAAAAAAAAATTGTATCTCTCTAGCGGTTTGATTCTCTCCCGCCTCAGGGTTTCTGATTCGACAAAGTTGTCTGATTTAAAATTTTTTTTTTGTTATAAACAATGTTACACTTTTATCTTCTTTTCCCAATACCAAATGGTCGTGTCTCGTCTGCGTATATTTACTCAGACATCAAAGGAAAATTGAAGCAGAAATAGGTAAGTTGTCGACGAGAAATGTGAACGTAATTCGGGTGATAGTCATGGGAATATTTTTGCTTTGAGAAATGTAATTATATCTGAAACATCCGTCATTCTCTGGAAAAAGTTAAAAAAAAAAAATTACGAGAAATAAAGTTAGTTTTTACGCTTATTCATATCTATCCGTTAAAATCATTCAGTTGCCACAGGAGTCACTTTATTTCACCACCAGAATCCCTTTTGAAAAATGTACGGAAGCAATAGATCAAGTCAGTGTAACTGTAAACCCGAACACTGACAGCTACACAGTCATCCATAGAGAATCCTAACCTCAACTCTATGAAAAAAAAATGAAATTATTGAGCTGCCGTTTAATTGTGTGTTGTCCGGATCAACAAAAGAGTTAATTTTAATAGATTTCCAATGTATGAAAAGTGAAATTATAATTGTTTCTTCTTTGGCGTACATTAAGTTCATTATTTAACAATAAAGCCAAAGTGCCTGCCAGGTTAGGTTCTTTGTTGATGATTTTTGACATTTCGAACAACCTTGGAGTTGATCTATTAGTTTGTTCCAAGGTCATTTCAAAATGTCATCCACATAAGGCAACTTAACCACAACGACCTCAACTTTCAAGTTGACAAAAATTTAAACGAAAAATTTACAAAGTAATTTGACGTTTAGGTTATGTTCATCTATGTGGATGAAATCGTTTTCGTCCGTTTCGTCAAAGTTCGGGCTCACAGTTAACTGGAAGTGGAATCTAAAAAGTAGATTTTGCTTTATTCACTTTCGCCAGCTCTGAGAAAACTGAGCCGTTTCTGAAAATTTTGCTCTTAAGATCATTAATGGACAGTGCCCTAAAGTTCTGGCCTACAAATTCTTTTGGAAAGTCTAAAACCGTAATGACGACCACAAATGTGTTAGCTTAAAAAAACAAAACTGTCAGTCCATCGATTCGATCAGCTGTAAGAAAACTACTTAACTGTCCATTGCTCTTAATCGCAATGGTATCGACACAGTTTGTCGTTTATGAAAGGTTTATGAAACGATTCAATGAAGTCTACGTACCCGATGAACTTGTAGTGTAAAAGTTCCAGATAAAACCCACAATCACTATATGGAAGAAGTGTGGGTTACCAAAATAAAAACTGTTCGATAG
This sequence comes from Bradysia coprophila, assembly GCF_014529535.1. NCBI lineage: Eukaryota > Metazoa > Arthropoda > Insecta > Diptera > Sciaridae > Bradysia > Bradysia coprophila. The sequence continues at coordinate 1,699,628 of NW_023503807.1, forward strand.
ACTGTCTGAAAACTTTGGCTAAGACAATACAACTTTGGTACAAAGTATGAAAAAGTTGTCTAAGAGAATATCACATTTACAGGCTTTGCACTGTCGGCATAAGAAATGAGAAAACCCACATATTGACTGAATATGAAAGTTATTACCGAAAAATAAAAAGATAAAATCAAAACAATTTTTTTAAAAGAAATATCATCATTTGTCGTTGTCCTTACGATAGACGGGGGCCATTTGGTGGTTTGCGCGCAGGAGAATATCTTGGTCCAACTATTGACGAAAGACATGAATCCAGGTCCTGAAATCACTACAGGCAACTGACTTAAATCAGCTACTTCCTTCATCCAAGTTTAAATCAATGAAAAATCATTTTTCTTATAATTCGCTAATTTAGTCCACTTTCTGCATTTAGATATCCCAACAAAAATCTCTTCGAGAAAAGTGTGACTCAGTCTTTGAAGTACAATTTCTAAAATGAATGATATCGCTAGAGTTGACGCTTTCAGCTTCGTTACGCAAAAATTAAATTTTACACCCAATTTTAGTTCAAACAAGCTGGCTTAGTTTTTCTCATCATCTGCCAAATAATTTTAACCAAAACAAAATTTGACTGGAAACAACCAAAATTTTACCAAAAAAATCTGCGTCGCATGTGGCAGATAAATTTTCTTGCTGGTCTGTTCCTGAACATTTGCCACTTTGCGACGCAGATTTTTTTGGTAAAATTTTGGTTGTTTCCAGTCAAATTTTTTTTTTGGTAAAAATTATTTGGCAGATGATGAGAAAAACTAAGCCAGCTTGTTTGAACTAAAATTGGGTGTAAAATTTAATTTTTGCGTAACGAAGCTGAAAGCGTCAACTCTAGCGATATCATTCATTTTAGAAATTGTACTTCAAAGACTGCGTCACACTTTTCTCGAAGAGATTTTTGTTGGGATATCAGTCGTTTTAGAAGTTTTAGAACACTGCTTTTTATAACTGTTTACAACAGAAATTCGGAAATTTGGCGAAATTCGAAAATTTGACGAAATTCGAAAATTTGACGAAATTCGAAAATTTGACGAAATTCGAAAATTTGACGAAATGCAAAATTTGACGAAAATCGAAAATTTGACGAAAATCAAAAATTTGACGAAATTAGAAAATTTGACGAAATTCGAAAATTTGACGAAATTCGAAAATTTGACGAAAATCGAAAATTTGACGAAAATCGAAAATTTGACGAAAATCGAAAATTTGGCGAAAATCGAAAATTTGACGAAATTCGAAATCTGACGAGAATCGAAAATTTGACGAAGAAAGTAATTCTCTATCTGCCACCATTCAAGAAATATCTCTAAAACCCCAATTGACCCACCCATTTCCAATTTTCGACATTTTTCACAAATGCCCCTCTGTTCTACCCGTAAAACTCTGAGACTTTGCCGAAGAAAGTAATTCTCTATCTCTCATAACCCAAAAAAATTTTAGTCCTTTCATCCTACGCTCGAGTAGCTCAAAATTTGATCACTCTAGCTCAAACGAATCTGCCCCGATTTTTTAAATTATTTTTTTGTTCGAATCGTGTTACGAATACCTTTCATTTGATGGGTCACACGCCTCTGTAGGTTTCAATACAGCTAAGCTACAGCCGAAAACGCGTTCCCGACCCTCGAAAACCACACTCAGAAACCACTTCGAGGCCAATAAATCAAAATTCTGGTTTTTCCTGGGGTAATGGCGTATCACAATTTCATTTTTATGCCCACCCTGAGGTTCCTGCAAAATTTCATGGATATTGGCTGACTAGTTTCCGAGATCGACCGTCGATAGATAGACAGATAGATAGAAACATACAGAGTAAGTTGAAAGATTTTGATTGTTTGGGAAAAGTCAATTTGGTGCATTCTCTATCAAAATGACCAACTTCAAAACGATGTATCTCCGGCAATTTTAAAGTTACATAGTCGAGTGATAGCTCGTTTTGCTCGTATTTGAAGCGAATAAGATAGAATAGGATTTGTGGTGATACAGGCCAAAGGAAAGAAACTGAAATTCTCGCCTATATATAGTTGTCGCGTCTCAAAAAAATTTCTTCGTTCTTTTTTTGGAAGTTAGACTGCGTCAAGTCCTCCGCTATCGCTCCGGACATGATTCATTTGTATTTAGTGTTTGTTTCTTCACCTTATAAATGACCTCATCAATGCAATAGTTGAACCAAAATATTTTCCTGCACGCAAACTGCTTTTTTCTCTAGACCAAATGCCCCCTATCTAATATGAAAAGTTCAAATGCCAAATATAGATGTTCACATACAATGTTCACGAAATGAAAGTTGAAAAGAATTCGAAAAGTCAACACACAATATTCCATTCAATTTCTGCATATTCGGAGTCTTTGATCTACATCTCGAACATATTATGCTAAACTATCTCACAACCACACACCGCATACCACCAATCATTAGTATGGACATGTGAAAAATATTGTAACAATGTTACTTGTGTCGATAGTTTTTAAAGAAAGTTCATCTGAGTACCTTGTTCGGTAATATAGTATATGGGTGCATCAGATATATCAGATACACGTAGAGTAACACATGCCTGTGATATATTTTGATTGACAACCGTTCTATAATTGATAGACTTTGTATGGTACAGAAAATGGAACAAATAAATTAAACTCAAATTTAGAGCGCTCAAATTGCAACTGCCAAAACAGAACTGTTTGTGTGTACGTGATTGATGTGAGTAATCTTCATTACATTCCAGGAACCAGGAATTAGTTTTGTAGAACAATGTGGCAACAACATGTTCAAATGAATTGTCGATATTCAAATTCAAAATTTTAAGATGAACATAGTGATTTGTAGGTTTAATGACGGAGCATCCATAGGGTTGGAAAACGGGCAGTCCATCTCGATCTTATTGAAACCACATTTATACCAAAACATATACAAAAAGGCTCTTGGCAAGAGCACGTACCGAAAATCTACTTTTTCGTCGCCCAGTGAACGCGCTCTGAGTTAATGAAACTAAATCTCATGGCGATGCAAGCAACAATTTCATTTCTTTTACGATTTATCGATTGACTACAAATTATTTTTGATAAATAATACAATAAGAGCACGTATCTACACGTACTAGAATTCGCTGACGTTAACTTTTGTCGCTCAGTTAATCCTGCCAAAGTCAACTGAGGGATTAGATTCTTCATCAAGACTTCGATTGAAAACAGAAAATGTTAAGTCTTACCACAGGTCAGGTCAGGTTGACCTGAAATAGAAATTGACTTTGACCTGACCTGAGTTTTCAGGTCATGACCTGAAATAACCCGAAATGACTTGATGACCTGAAATTGAATTTTAGAAAAAATCAAAGTCTTCAATAAAAGTCGTTAATCCGAAATACAGTTTCGTATTTAATTCCATTTTCAACTGCCTCAGTCGCATGACTCGTGATTTCTTGTCCTCACATCAGTTCCTGTGGCTGGAGCTGATATTCTAACGCTGACGAGATGTTCCATCGAACCAGAAATCATTCAAGCTTCACTATGTCTACGAAACATCATTCATTCGTACTCACATAATTGCCATTGTAATGTAGATGTCTGTGGTTTTTGACGTTATAATTTACCAACAGATTAGAGTTAAGTGATCAGAATGCAAGTTCTGAAATGTACCCTGATATTGGTCATGTACTTTGGAATAATAAGTTGGCGCATAGGTGGTTCCTGAGCCCACAATATTCACCTTTCCAGGGTAGTTCTCTAACCAATTTCTCTGTAATATCAGAGTGAACTTAAGGAACGAAAAAATAATTTGTTTCGAGAATTACACACGCGGAATTCTGAAAACCAACACATTTTCAGTTTTGTGTTTTTTCAGTGTTTTGTTATTTTTGCATGTATTTTTAAAGGGAGAAATCAAGAACTCGCGTAAAACACAAAAACATAAAATATATCGGTTTTCAGAATTCCGCGTGTGTAAGCCTCTGAATCGGAACGCAAATCATCCATAAAAGTCGCACAATCTTTATTAGGTATCGACACTTTGAACATTTTAAATTTTTATTGGCATCAACGAGTCATTAAATCTTATCAGGTTAGCTGATACGAGCTTTCAGTCCTAGAAGTTACTTCCTGACCCCATAAAAAAATGTAAAATGTTCGAAGTGAAGCTAATGATCCTAGTGAAGATTGTACGACTTTCCGTACCTTTGGGTTTGTTTACAAAGACATGTCCGCTCTGCGACAATAAAAACCTAATAATAGGCCTTATCAGGAATCAATTGCTTTTTCGATTTCATCGATTTCATATTAACAAAACTAATTTAGAAAAAACTAGAAAAATTTCAGGTCAACCTGATAATATTCAGGTCAAGTTATCAGGTCAAATTCAGGTTTCAGGTCATTTCAGGTCATGATTTTAATTGACCTGACCTGAAATTTTCAGGTTGACCTGACCCGATAGTAAGCCTTAAAATGTATGGGCCATTTGTCAAAATTTTCTGTCCGTGTGGAAAAATGTATGAGAATTTCATTTCACCAATTTGACCTTAGATGAAATGAAATGGAATAAATTTTGAGAGTAGTCAGCGCATTCACTGGGCGACGAAAAAAAATAGATTTTCTGTATGGGCTTTAAATGTCAACTATCACCGTTTAACTGTTGTACCTGTTACAGACGGCTGTAATCTGTTATCGACAACGACAGTAATAATAAACGACAAGCTCTGACTAAAGAGGTTGAGGTCTTATATAGCAAAAAGCATGTTCAAAACAAATGAAGTAAAAGATTTCTGAAACCAATTTATGAAAATATTCGATCAAATGAAGTAATAGATCAGATAATAAAACTGTTAATTTGCGTGCCGTCTGTGACACTTTAACAAGATTAACTAAGCGACAAAACATAACGTAATTGCGTAAAATAGAATTCTTGTACGCGCTCCAATGCTACGAAACATTCGAAATTGCGTGAAAAGTCGATTTAATTCAAAGATCGATTTTACGGCCTGTGTAATATTGGATGATTAGAAGAAATCAAATGTGAAACCGAAAATCCCGTATTAATTATTGATGAGAAATGTGTTTTTTTTTACTTCGATTCGCGCGGAGTAATTAAACTACAGAATTTGTTCAGCACAATACAATAGCCCGAAACACACAATAAAAGCACAATGTTTTCGATTTCTATCTCTCAATTCAAATCAAATAACACTAACCCAAATTCTCGATTCTATTTTCTTCATTAAAGATCGATATCATTTACATTCAATCAATTTATCGTTATTTTCTTTTCTATTCGTAATGGTCAATGTATTCGATTTAGCCCACGCTCAGATAGGTCAGCAGTGACTACACAGTGACTATCATATTATTGAAATTTCAATAGAAAACACTTTACATAACCTCCGGCTAACAACTTTCAATAACTGAACGAGATATTACAAAACCTTTTTTTTCTCTATATTCTCTCGTCTCATATTGACACGCTATGAGCAGATAGAACGATATATATATCGCCAGCGTTGGTGTGGTGGAGAATATAGCTAAAATAATATTGTACTGGGGTATAGATATACGTACCCACCAGTGTACACATTCCACAACCGAATAATATAAATATCTGTAACAACAAGAATGATGGTTATCTCCTGAACAACAACCAAATCGACCGATCTTCCGATATAAATGCAATTTGGCAAATAAAAATTTTCTGCAAATGGAGCAAAACATTTCACCTTTTTTCCTCGCTTCTTTTTCTTCGAAATTTTCTTTTTATCTTTTCTAAATGTAAAACTATGGCAATCTCCTATGTATAAGCGAATCATATAGACAAGAAATTTCCATAATGCCCCTCAACGTTGTAAATCCACTATGGCTTTTCACCGTATATCCTAACATTTTTACATGTTGCTCCCGCTATACAATTCAACTAAAAATAATGTAAAACATGAAAATATTGCCCGAGAAAAAAAAAGAACATTCGGAAAATGCTGTGTTTTCCTTCTCATTTCCCGATATTAAAATTGAAAAATTTAGTTGTGCGTGAAAATAAATGTGAAAATAAGATAGATTTTGGTCACGGAATAAATACGTTTGGGTTATACTATACGTGTTAGCTAGCGAGCCGAACAAGTTAACGATTTGCAATTGTGTGTTTTGATTATACTTTTGCACTTCGAAAGGTCACAAAACGAAAGAGTGACGCAACTTTTTGTTTTACTTGGAAGTTAGCTATTGAAACAAATTAATTATTATCATTTGTATCAACGTTGGTATGTATATCGATGTGTAAGTAAAAGTTTATTAGTTGAATGGATGGAAATGGAACTGGAACTGTGAGTATAGCTTGTTGAATAATGTAAATATTTTCATTATTAATTTAAGTTTTTAATGGGACAAAAGCAAAATGAAATCTAAATTGTTTCATTGGCCCAGCCCGTTAGTATGACGTTTAAGACAGGACAGCAATTAATGAATTCATTGTTTCACTAGAAAAATATTTATTGATTGCATTGCGGTGAATATATCAACATTAAACACTGTTTTTTTTTGGAGTATTATACCGAACATTATTTCTGTCATGGCTATGCGTGACGTCATTATTATTTACCTAGAGTTCATAAGCCGTCATTAATATGTCGATAAGTTGGTCGTTTCCTCCAATACAATAAAACTTTGTATGAAACCAGAGATTGCACGCGTAATACTCTCTTGTATATGACAAAAACACTCGTTGGACTCGTGTTTTTTGAAACATTCCCCGGTATCATAATGTACTATTATGCAATAGAGTGTCTCATAATACACATCGTAAGCCTAAATTTTACATATTATGATGCTAACAGCATTACTTATTACTTACTATCAGGGCCGGACTGGCTTGAAAAGGCGCTTTCATCCGATCTATACTTTGAATTGAATAATTGAATTGAATCGTAAGTTCAGATCTGAACTAAAGAGTAGACTAAACGGCTATATACACTCACATCATTCGATTGTATATGAACGATGCCATTATTCAGGAAAACAATGTTTCCCGTCCTAGGAGTGTTTCCGTGTTCCGGAATAAAAAGAAGAATAAAAAAACTGCTGTTTCGCATAACGTTTCACTCTCAGCAGTCATTGTATTGCTCAAAGCAACGAATCAATTTTTCATTCAAGGAGACGAAAACATAAGAACAATGAAAAAACAAAACAAAATATTTTCGTTCACATGAAATAACATGCACAGAATCATCAAATATTGCGAAAAATCAAAATGATTTGGTAAAATAAAAATAAATTTGCAACAAATATGTAAACTTCTGAAACAAGTCAAAATAAATGAAAAACAAAATATCGCAAAAAAAAAACGAGAATATTATGAGCGGAAGCACTGCAAAATATCATGAAAATATTTCAGCCGAAAAAGCAAAAGTTTCTGGAAACAATTTTAGTTAAATTTTATGGAGCATACACCGATGCAATAAATTTGTGTATTAAGTTAAAAATGAATATAAACTTTCAATATCGTGTTTACAAAGAAATTTAATATTTTGGAAATGCAAAATATCTGCTACGGTATACACGTTTTGCGGAACGGATGCCGAGGAATTTATATAGTCGAACTTCCTTTTTTTGTTGGAAAAATTCACAATTGCTCTGCAGACTCTGCAACGTTCACAAACGCAAACAAGGCTGTAAACTTTGGGGAGGTCACACATATCGCAAATTAAAAAAATTCGTCTCATCACCACAACGACGACAATCATCACAATAGATGTACTTTTTGTATGAAAACCATGCCAAATTACCGTGTCAAGTGTCATACATCAACCGCGTGTATGTATCTGAGTGACCTCCGCTCCTATAGAAGTTTCACTTAATTTGGAAAACATAGAGAGCAGGGCTCCGCAATCATTTTTGTAAACGTCAAAACACATTAATTAAATGCGACTCGCATTGTCACGTCGATAGTTAAATACTGAAAAGGGACATGTCACATTAGCGATTAATAAAAAAAATGAAATGTCATTCATTCAGGTATCACTCATAAATGAGTCCGTTGGGCTCAAAAGTAGGTCTATTCCATCCGTCAAAGTGACGTTTTAAACGTCAAACATTAGAAACTCTGTTAAACGGTCGGTAATGCCGTTAATTCTTCCTTATTTTTAAAAAAAATCCAGGTAGTGAAAAACAATTTAAGAAAAATCAACGATATTACTGACTACTTAAAAGATTTCTTATGTTTGACGTTTAAAACGTCACTTTGACATATGTAATAGACCTACTTTTGATCCCAACGGACTCATAATGACGTCAGCTTTCTTCAGTGCTGCCAGCAGATTTAAATCATCAATAACTCGATAAATATGCATTTTCGTGAACAAAACCACTTACACCCCTTATCAGACTCTTCAGAGCGCATATTTAGCGAGTTATTAATGATTTAAATCTGCTGGCAGCACTAAACAAAGCGGATGTCACTTATAAATGATCCCTTAGCTTCATTCCGATTTGGATTAAGATGTTTCACCCTCTAAAATTAACTATTTTGTAGCTAAATTTAGTGAATTTATAATGAAGTCCTAGATCTTGCGAATGCTGAAGAAGACACTAAGTCAGATATAATCTGTAAAGCAATAAATTTCAATGAAACGATAGAAAAATGCAAAACTTAAGAGACCGCTAATTCAGCCAATACAGGAATACATATAGGAGGTTGGTGTTATTTTTAATCTTTGCATACGAATTGACATTATAACAACTTACTTACTCATTTTTTTTTTGTTCTCCTGTCCAGGTCATTCACTTTAACGCATAGAGGCAGCAACAATTTATTCACACCAAATTAATATTCAAATAAATTAAATTTACTCAAGCAAAAGTAATAAAATGTAGAATTCATAAGCTAATCAAACGCGAATTCATTAGTGTCGTTGTTCGAATAGAGTATCTGAAAGCAATCTTTGAGCCATTAAAAATCTAAACATTTTTATCACCTTACACCGCCAAGTATAGATCTATTGATATGAATCATTAAAATTCATATCTCAGTTTCATTCCATTCCCAGTTTTTTTGATATAAAAACTAAATGTTAATTAAGCCATTATATTGTCATCAAAATAAGTTCCTAAAGAAATGTATTCTTGTTTTGGCTGTTTTTTGTGTGCTCTTTATCGCATTGCGTTTGAGTGACGAGTGACTAACGACATAAAAAGAAACTGTACCAATCAATCGAACATTTTAATGTCCAATTTAATTCACAGTTGTTGTTGTTTTTACAACTTAACTCTTTGGTTCGATGAGATTGATGATTAAGTCGTTTATAACATAAAATTTACTGTTCTAGTCTCAATAGAATCTCACTGAAGTATGTAAATGGGTAATAGGTACTTTCGAAACGGAAAGAAATTTTTTTTAATTAATTTTATTTCCAAAAAAAAATAATTGGCAGGGAAATACGCAACTTTCAGTTTGGCATAATGTTTTTGTTCAAATTTTGATTTAATTTTATTGATTCAAGATAAATACAAAAAATCAGAAACAATTCTAATACAAGGTTCGCCAGAATAGTTATTTGTTTACCGAGTGGAGAAAATAGGATGTTCCAACAAAAGAAAAGCGAGGACCGTAAATCGGAGTTCGAATTTTCTATTTTTCTCTTAGTCAAACAATACGTTTTCTATGTGTGCGTGTTGTGATTAAAGGCGGATACACATTACCATCTAGTGTCAGTTGGGTGTTGAGGAATTTCGCGCCGCGTCATTCACAATGACCCACAAAGTGACATTTTTCTTATACAAAATGTGTCATTTTGTCAATTATTGTTAATGACGCGGCGCGAAATTCGTAGCAACCGTCAGTTGAGAATACAATATTTCGCAATATTTAACAAAAGCGAGAAAATCGTATTCTCATTTCGTGCGAAATATGCAGAATCGCAGAATTCTGAATATTCAGTATTTTGTCGATTGTTCTGAACTGTTTTCATATATTCGGCTTCGTTATCTGGTGCGTCACATCTAACTATCGTATCATTCAATATCGTCGTATTTTTAGCCCCGTACGAAGTACGAAGGGGCTTATAGGATTACGATGCCGTGTGTAATTGATGGAATTCGAAGCAGACGGTAAGGGCAAAGTGTTTGCCTATGTTCATAGATGACGAATCCGCAATAAAAATTTGGGCCGTCTGTCCGTCTGTCCGTCTGTCCGTCTGTCTGTCACGTCAATATCTTGAGTAAATCAAATCCGATTTCAAAATTTTTTTTTTCCCTGAAAGATAGTCAAAATAGTGAGGCTAAGTTCGAAGATGGGCATATTCGGGTCGGCCCTTCGTGAGTTAGGGCCACCTAAGTGATTTAAGGTCTTTTGGTGATATTTATGGCAAAATAAACGATGGAAATATAAATGACACGGCAAATGATAGGTATTGTCAATACCAATCCAGGAAAAAAAAGTTTTTTAAAATCGGGTGAGTGGACCGTGAGTAAGGGCCTTAGAAGTGAAAAGCTACTAGGGCCCTATGTGTATTTTACATAGAACTCAAGTAAATTTTATTCGTTTTTCGTAATTTTTGTTTCATTTGGAAGGTAATCGAACGCCGAATAGAAAGTTGTTGAAAAAAAAATAAATTTGGGTCCTTGGACTAAGGCCACTACTAGGGCCCTATGTGTATTTTACATACAACTCGAGTAAATTTCATTCGTTTTTCGTAATTTTTGTGTCATTTGGAAGGTAATCAAAGGCCGAATAGAATGTTGTTGAAAAAAAAATTAAATTTGGGTCCTCGGACTAAGGCCGCTACTAGGGCCCTATGCGTATTTTACATACAACTCGAGTAAATTTCATCCGTTTTTCGTAATTTTTGTTTCATTTGAAAGATAATCGAACACCGAATAGAATGTTGTTGAAAAAAAAAAATTTGGGTCCTTGGCCTAAGGCCGCTACTAGGGCCCTATGTGTATTTTACATATAACTCGAGCAAATTTCATCCGTTTTTCGTAATTTTTGTTTCATTTGGAAGGTAATCAAAGGCCGAATAGAATGTTGTTGAAAAAAAAATTAAATTTGGGTCCTCGGACTAAGGCCGTTACTAGGGCCCTATGTGTATTTTACATATAACTCGAGCAAATTTCATCCGTTTTTCGTAATTTTTGTTTGATTTGGAAGGTAATCAAAGACCGAATAGAATGTTGTTGAAAAAAAAAAATGGGTCCTTGGACTAAGCCGCTACTAGGGCCCTATGTGTATTTTACATACAACTCGAGTAAATTTCATTCGTTTTTCGTAATTTTTGTTTGATTTGGAAGGTAATCAAAGGCCGAATAAAGTTGTTGAAAAAAAATTAAATTTGGGTCCTTGGACTAAGGCCCCTACTAGGGCTCTATGTGTATTTTACATATAACTCGAGTAAATTTCATCCGTTTTTCGTAATTTTTGTTTGATTTGGAAGGTAATCAAAGGCCGAATAGAATGTTGTTGAAAAATAAATAAATTTGGGTCCTCGGACTAAGGCCGCTACTAGGGCCCTATGTGTATTTTACATATAACTCGAGCAAATTTCATCCGTTTTTCGTATTTTTTGTTTCATTTGGAAGGTAATCAAAGGCCGAATAGAATGTAGTTGAAAAAAAAAATATATTTGGATCCTAGGACTGAGGCCGATACTAGGCCCTATGTGTATTTATACTCAATAAATTAAAATTTTAGGGCTATTTGAAATTTTTTTTTTAACGCAAACGCTCCGACTGTTCTGTTGGCTCGTTTTGTACAAAATTGTTGGGAATACGACGAAAATAAAACCTAATGTGTATCCGCCTTAACCAATTTTCTCCAAGAAACGTAGACACCATTTCGTAAAAAAATGTCAGTTAACATGAGAAAAATCCTATTAACATGCTTTTGTTTTCCCTAGGGTCGAAAGTGGCTTTTTACACACCTATTAAAAACAAGAAATTCGGCTTTTTATCCCTTGTTATGTAAATAACTATTTCTCCACACGAGAGAGAAAGCACAAAGAAATTTTCATTACTGAATTTTCAGCAGCAAAACGTCATTTTCTTATGACAAAAGGTGAAAATTTTGACAGATGGCCCATACATTTTCAGTCAAAATTGGTTGTTGTTGTTGTTGTCAAAATTGGTTCATTTGTATTTTCTCTGTATGAATCGACAATATTATCTCATGAACCATACAAATGCAAATCAAAAAAAATTAATATTTTGTCAACAAAAAGCTATTCGTTACATTGCTGTTTGAACTTTTCTAGTGTAACAGTTAAAAAACAACGAAAAGTCACTGCTCCTTGTCACTTTGAGCCTGTGAACTCTTCAGAATAACAAGGTGCTTAACGCACCTTCTCTGAGAGCATAGTTCACACTTTATTGCAACATACGACAATACGACTCTTGTTTGTGTATTCTACCTACCTAATTATGTTTTCAACAACAAAAGTAATGGCAAAGCGGTGAGCATATCTTTGATATGTTTAGTCCCATCAAATGCCAAATGTTCGCAGTTCGGGATTTTTTTTTTATTATTTATTTTGGTGAATATGTCATTTCTCATGTAAAATCAGCATTTGTTGTCACTAATAAAGCATTCCAGTAGCAACAACAACAACAACAAAATAAAAATAAAATTTAATGCAAAGCTCAACATACCGTAAAATATGCACATTTGGTATACCACTAACTGTGTCTAAAATAATAACATTATATATATATAAGTATCACAGCACTCTTTCGCTGCTTTTTGTGCAATAATGTACTGTACGGTGCACATATGTATAGACATAAAACATAGTTATAATAATATAACGATTCGTAATTAGTTCGCTAGTGACAGCTTACAAAGATTGAGTGTTTTTTAGAGGAGACACATTCGAAAACAACGACTTAAAAAAAATGTGAAACATGTGTTGGACATCAAACAAATATGTGTGAAATGTTTCAGGAGAAGAAAAAAATTATTTTCGGTGTTATATGGTTGGTTGTTTGTTCAAAGGTATTAGATAGATTAAAAGGTTTAGAATGCCTTCTGTTTTTAATAAATTTTAGACTTTTTTCCACTGGATTAAGTTGTGTAGTTAAATAACAGATGTTTGTATGTATATCAAAATGTTGATAAAAAACATATTAAATAAATTATCCCAAATTATATTCGCATACGCATTCAAAATGATATATAGGATGTTTAAGGTCTCGGTTCTGTTTTTAGCTACAATTTCAAATATAGGATCGTTGTGTTTCACAAGCCACTTTTTTCCCCAGAATATATTCACTGGCTATTAACATTAAGACAAATTGTTTAGAGTGGCTCTCCGAAGACCTACGGTGATCCCATTCCAAAATTATGCAATTCTGTCCTACGGGGCAGGGAGAATTCTCATAAGTTACGTTATATTGTTTGTGAAACACTTTAAGGCCTAGATTTATTGTGTCAAAAATTCCATATCAGGCCATGGCGCAAGTGAATTCATTTTTGTAATGTTGCCATCATCACATTTTCGTCTAATGTTGAGTCAAACGGATTCACTATGTGTGCAATATAACGAAACTGAATTACCCTGATAAAGTCAAAGTATATAAACACTGAAGGTAACGCAAATCCGCAAGAACACACGGGCCCCTACTTTTGGGTGAATATAATCTTAATAATGTTGGACACAAGTCAAATTCACTTTGTTAGGTTGCAACCAGTGCCTATATTCGCGAAAATATTTTCACGAAATTTCTCAAATTTTCACTAATTTGTCAAATTTTCGTGAATTTTCGCAAAAAGTTTTTTGTGAAAATTTGAGAAAATCGCAAAACTTTGAGAAAATTCGTGAAAATATTTTCGCGAATACAGGCACTGGTTGCAACACATGCCAAAACTCAATACTAAACAACACACTTCCATCAACATTATCACGCCAAACGTCACGGATGCAACATAACAAATCTTATATTCACCCGGAACTTGGGGTCCGTATTTCTTACTATTCAATGAGGATTTGCGTTACCTTCAGTATGTATATTTACCTTGGATAAAGTAGGGATCTGTACGCAACTGTGCATTTGCATTACTTTGTTTATATACTTTGATGGCGCTGTCAGTGATGCTGATATGACCAAAGTATATAAACATACTGAAGGTAATGCAAATGCTCAGCGGATCACAAATTTTACGGAACCCAAGTTTCGGGTTTTAATGTTGGTAGAAATGTGTTGTTCTGCATACAATTTTTTGTGTTGAGTATAAGAATGCAACCTAACAAAGTGAATTTAACTAGTGGCCAACATGGTAAAAATTATATTCCCCCGAAAGTAGGGTTCCGTGAGTTTTTGTGGATTTGCATTACCTTCAGTATGTTTATATACTTTGGATACGACGTCGTTTCGATGGATGATAGCAGGAACGTGTCGAAAGACAGCTGGTTTTTTGAGAGAGAATTCAATACATTTTATCTCGACCAAATTCAAAATCGTTCGACATTCCATCCAAAGCAGCTGATCTATGTAAAGACATAAGCATTTTTGTTTCAATGAAACAACAGAAAAAAACATAGCTAACGCCGACCCGTACGAAACACCTATTCGTATCAAAAGCCTTTACTGTGAAACTCTTTCATTTGTTTTACTTCATTCTCTACTGAAAAGCTATTCGCCCTTTAAAATCACTTACATTATCCACTCTTTGCCTTGTTATCATATACAACTAAATTGCCGGAGGCAATATAGACAGCCCCGTACGAAGTCAAATTTCATAAATTCCTATTTAAACAGCTATATACCGCTATATTTAACTATATTTCACTATAAATAAACATTTCACAGATAAATATATGCTATTATATAGCTCTATATGCCTGTATATAGCTCAATATAGCTGTATATAGGTATATATAGATGTCCGTATATGGAATCCCTGAAACCCCACACACATAACAAATTATTTCCATGTTAACAGAAACTCTCTAAGTATCATTTTTACTCGAGATATTGACAAAATACTCCACGTTCACTGTACGGCCGAGTAGCCAGATAAGAGCTCACTCCAAGAGACCTAGCTCACGCTCCGGAGAACATAATTTCACAATTTTTTTTTCCTTGATTGGTACGGTCAATACCTATCTAATAAAGCTAAAACAGACGAAATATGTTCAAATGTGGCCAACCTACAAGCAAAAACTGCTTGCCGCCCTGTGCCTGTTCCACACCAAGGGGTCTAACTCACGAGTCGGTCATCCGATTTCCATAAACTTTTTTTTTGTCGATCGGTATTGTAAATACCTTTTATTTGACGTATCACTTACAAGTGTAACGTTTGAATGTCCGGAGATATCTTCGAAAAACCGTAAAGCACTTATTGGGCCACAGCTCGGGAAGGGTCGATCCAAAATCACTCATCTTCGAACTTAACCTGTCTTTTGACATTACCAAACGGGAAAAAAAAGAATTTTCAAAATCGGATGCGTTTTACTCAAGTTATCGTGCAGACGGACAGACGGACAGACGGACATATTTTTTTTCACTGATTTGGCATCTCTAGACAACCACAATAGGTTTCCCCTTACTCAGGAAGTCCAATTCGACGTGTTACGGACGTATGCGTAAACGCATAAGACCCCAGTACTTCGTACGGGTCTAAAAACTTAAACAAAACGAGATTCCAAGTCCTTGCCTGTACTGGTAATAATTTGCATCAGCAGAACTTTATTTTATTGTTAAAAACAGAACACTGTTGACAGAGAGAGCTTCGAGTTTTATTAAGCTGATGTCTGGCTTCCACAATTGGAATCCATCAATACTGTTCTCAAAAGGATGCGATATTTTCTTTGAGAACTTACGATGTCACATCTCTTCGTTCTAATTGATATTTCCTAAGTCCTAGCTCCTTATCCGTCGGTGTGTAACACATTTTTCAAATTCATTTTATAAGTCTCTTGAGGATGTTTCTTTAATTTTGAACGCTTTCAAGAGAATTGCTTCGTCTTACTCGACGACATTTTTTTCTTTCTTTTTTTTATGTTACTTCATGCCATTTTCCTATTTATGTTGGATAAGAAGACACGTATGCTTTGACATAAAAAAAAACTGTCGCATCTTCTTCACATCTTATACACTCTCTCCATTCACATAAATGGCTTGATGGAAAATGGGGAAAAAAAGAAAAACCTTTTTTTTTTCTTGAAATGCTACACACAAAACCATTATAATAAACGTGTCCTTCAAAAATGTTTCTTCCTAGCTTTAACTTTGTTTATAAAATATAAACGTATAAAGAGCATACAGCCAACAATCGCTCGAAAAACTGCAAAGGGAAAGCAAATATCACATCACACACATACATACTGTGTATTCAAAAAGTGAACGTCAACCATCCCCGGGTGGTCTGAGAATATTATAGTTGACAAACACAAAGCTAACGAGAAATCATACAATCGTGTCAAATTATCAACAAGAGGTGACTCAGTAATTAGATGCGCATCTAACAGCGAATATTGCTAATGTGGTATGACACTGCGACGGGACTGAAGTAGCATGAAACAAAAAAAATCAGAATTAGTTTTCATTTCAAGCATAATTATTCGCTCTTGATTTATGTTATGGGCCCTTGTATTTGGCTGGCGTTGGAATAGTTATTTGTTAACCGAGAGGTGAGAAAATAGGAAATTCCCTTCGCTCTGGCCCGAGTTGGAATTTCCCATTACTCCTGCACAACGTGTGTACATGGTGTGATTAACTGTTTTTCCCCGCAAAACATCAATTCGCCATACCAATTTAAACATAAACAATGTGATCTCGCCGAAGGCAGCGAGGTATGGGTAAGTGAATTACACTAGTTGTGCTGGTAACTAAGTGAATAATGCGGGAATGCAGATGAATTTGAGAGAGAATGAATAAATGGAGAAAGTCGTCAACAAACCTGAATTTGGAAAATAATTTTACCGGTCAAAGTGCCAAGTTTCACTAAAAAGTGCCACGTTTCACATACATAAAAAGCAAAGCCGCCTGGATATTTCGAAAATAGCCAATAATAGCCAATAATGTGAAGTATAAATAATTTATCAGTCAAAAAACCCTTAAAGGGTAAATGTGACGCAAGTCCTTTATCTTACTTACAAAATAACTGATATCGCTGAGGGTGACGCATTGTGGCTGTGGGTCGTACGCAAAAGTTTTATCAACAAAAAATTGACTTAAAAAATTTGTGATTTTACAACAAGAAATTTGCGTCACAAGTGGCAGATTCGGTTTTCTTTCGTTTAAATTCTTTCAGTACATTTTTCAACCATTTTGCTAACAATACGTTCCTCAACATCTGCCACTTGTGACGCAAATTTCTTTTTGTAAAATTTTCTTTCACAAATTTTTTGAGTCAATTTTTTTGTTGATAAAACTTTTGCGTACGACTCACAATGCGTCACCCTCAGCGATATCAGTTATTTTGTAAGTAAGATAAAGGACTTGCGTCACATTTACCCTTTAAGGGTTTTTTTTGACTGATATCACAACTTTTGTAAGTATGTCATTTCGAGAACATCAAAAAACCTTATGGAAATTAAAAAATGCTAGAGAAATCAGTCTGAATCCCAACATCTAGAAACCAATCTTGGTACACCTCACTTATATTGAAAATAACCCAAATCCATCGAAAAATCCGATGGAAGTTAGGAAGTGCTAGAGGAATCATCTGTCATCCCAAAATTTAGGAACCAACCTTGGAACACCTCACTCATATCGATATATCACAAATCCATCGAAAAATCCGATGGAAGTTAGGTAGTGCCAGAGGAATCACTTGTCATCCCAAAATTTAGTAACCAACCTTGGAACACCTCACTCATGTCGATATAACCCAAATCCATCGAAACATCCGATGGAAGTTAGGAAGTGCTAGAGGAATCAGTCTGAATCCCAAAATTTAGGAACCAACCTTGGAACATCTAACTCATGTCGAAAATAACCCAAATCCATCAAAAAATCCGATGGAAGTTAGGAAGTGCCAGAGGAATCATCAGTCATCCCAAAATTTAGGAACCAATCTTTGTGCACCTCACTTATATTGAAAATAACCCAAATCCATCAAAAAATCCGATGGAAGTTAGGAAGTGCCAGAGGAATCATCAGTCATCCCAAAATATAGGAACGGATCTAGTGGAAGTTAATGATCCCAACAATTCCCAACAAGAAATACATCCCACAATTCAACACACACACCATTCACCACATTACCATCAATATCATGCAACAAAATATACAACTAATACACACACATACAAATTGGCTTTTATATGGCATTTGTATGAAGACTTTGGGGAGCTTCAGCTCCCAAGATATGGGTTTTTTCCAACTTCTAAAAATTCCATTCTTATTTTTGGGCCAGGAAATTTCAGGAAAATCTCTAGAAACGTTTAGGAGTTGCTGGATCCACTTTTCCATAGGAACTAACTAAGTAACTGAGTAACGTAGGCGATTTGCGTTATCTGAAAATTCGAAATTTCGCTTATTTTCATACAAACATCAATATTTCAAAGTTCAATATCTCGGCCAATTTTGAAGCTGCAGTAACGTGTGATAGCTCGTTGAACTCGTATGGATTCCTAGATTCCAGATTCGTTAAAGTTAAGGGGAGAAGTCAAAAAGTTGCTGTAAATATGCTCCGCCGTCCTCAAAAAAAATTTGTTAAAACATTTTTGGTAGTGGACTTGCGTCACGCCCGCTTACTAACGTGCGGGCATGATTTTTAATTGATGTAAATGATTATTCTGTAGAACAAAAGTGTAGGCAGAATATTTGAAAAATGTCTGCTTCATTAAATATCTCACTTTAAAAGCTGTAATTTGAATAAGACTTCTCGATCCATTCTAACCCATTCTAATTGGATTCTTGCAAAGATTCTACTAAGTGTGATGACAAGAATATTTTGCAATAATTTCTATAAAAAATTAAATATTTTTTTCAATGGTTTTCATGGTAAATCATCTCTTTTCTCAAAGTCGCACACAGTCTATTGAGAGGAGAAACTAAGGTTGATCACACCGCACGCACGAAAAACTTGTAAAGTCGAAAAAATGAACATAAAACAATTGGTCGTGTAAAATGACAAAAACGCTTAATTTATGTCGATCAACATATTATATTTTTGCAAAGCCGAGCCCATTTACATGCGAAATAATTAATTTCAATTAAAAACAACATGGCTGTGGTGAACATATCAATCAACAAATGAAATAATGGAAAACCAAAAAAACAATACCAGTCAATAAGTAAAGCCACAACATGGAAAATGCTCTAAAAAGTACATTACACATTCCAGAAATACAGAAACATTTTTTTTTGTAAAAAAAAAACCGTCCAACAATTGTACAAAACAATTTAGTTTTTGCATAAACAATCGCCGGAACATAAATTATTATACAATCAACGTACTTTATTGGCAAATATGCTCAACTCTGAAAAATGTTATCCGAAATGTTAAAATCGAGTTCCCATTTTAAAATGGAATATAAGTGAAAGTAAGAAAATTCGCCTTTAAGCCTATAATGTAGGCAATGTAGGCAAATTTGCATTTTATTTCCATAGAAGTTATAAAAGTCTCGTTTTTCTTATGCACAAAATTATTGCAATACTATTGTAGAACCATATAAAGTCACTTGATTTTATTTTAAATTGAATAATAATTTTTTGAATGGTATAAACAGACTCAAAAAAATGCCCAATTCAGTGTTGTGGGAGAGAGGAAATACAATCGCACAAGAAAAATGTATTAACTTGTTTCTCAAAATGATTTCATTCTTTTCGGAGTGTCGTTTGATATAATTCTCAGTTGTTCAAATTTTAAATAACTTTTAAATTATTGAAATGGTTATGGTGCCAATTGGAACATAGCATGAATTCTTGACAATAATGTGCTATGATAATGTGGCATGCGTTTTCTTGGTTCAAAAATCGACCAGTGAAAAAGGGCCAATCAAAATCATGAGGCAAGTCATACCTTTCCGCATGGAAAAGTCTAGCGAATTGTTAGCGAAATGAAAGTAAACTCACATACACTTCATCATTAGACTGTAGATCCGTTAGTTTGCATCGTTTTGAAGAAAATATTTGCTAGATCAAAGTGATTTACCGAACAATTTATTTAAATTGAATATAAAGTTTTGTGAAGTTTCCCGCCGAAGATAACCACTAGTAAAATAAATACTCCAAAAAGATATTCGTAATTTAGTCAGTAAATCAAATTTAAAGGCAAGTATACAACCAGTTAGTGGAACGAAATTCTCATACATTTGACTGAGCTGGAAATTTTGGAAATGTGATTTCACCGACTGGTTGAATACATGACTTAATAGTCGGGTGCGAGTTGTCCTTTCGCTCATTTCGATTGTAGGTAATCGGTACCAGATGAAGAATCGCGATGTTACCCAGCCGAAAAAACCATAGTTAGGGTGGCTAAGCCGTTGCCGACATAAATGTTTTTTGGCCCTATAAAATCGATTTATGCACCGATTGAGCTAAATCCAGCTGGCATGGATTCAGTGATTCTTTGCTCGTCTTAGAAAAATACGATAGTGAAAAGAAATTTATAGATGGCGCTAAAATCCAAGATGGCGCAAGATAGCACAAAAATGACCATAAGTCATTTTACATAAATAACAGCCTAACAACTACCCAACAGATAACCTCCAAAATAACTGCCATTTGTTGAAAACAGCGCAAAATTCAAATTTCGTTTGTAAATCAAATTTAAAGGTAAGTATGCAAACAGGTAGAATGAAATTCTTATACATTTTTCCACGCGAGCTGGAAATTTTGACAGATGGCCCATACATTTTCTGTCAAAAATTTCATTTCACCGACTGGTTATATACATAACTTAATATAAATTTAAAAACATAGCTAACGCCGACCCGTACGAAACACCTATTCGTATCAAGAGCCTTTAATGTGAAACTCTTCATTTCTCTTACTTCATTTTCTTCTCTGCTGAAAAACTATTCTCCCTTTAAAATCAGTTACATTATCCACTCTTTGCCTTGTTATCATATACAACTAAATTGCCGGAGGCAATATAGACAGCCCCGTACGAAGTCAAATTTCAAAAATTCCTATTTAAACAGCTATATACCGCTATATTTAACTATATTTCACTATAAATAAACATTTCACAGATAAATATATGCTATTATATAGCTCTATATGCCTGTATATAGCTCAATATAGCTGTATATAGGTATATATAGATGTCCATATATGGAATCCCTGAAACCCCACACACATAACTAATTATTTCCATGTTAACAGAAACTATCTAAGTACAAATTTTCCCACTTTATATCGTTTTTACTAAAATCCAATATGGCCGCCGGCAGCCATTTTGTTAGGAGACCGGAAATAGTACCGACGCTTTACATTCGTTAATACCTTTCAAACAAAAAAAAATTCATGAAATTCGGTCAAAATTTACTCGAGATATTCTCAAAATACACCACGTTCACTGTACTTCCGAGTAGCCAGATAAGAGTTCACTTCAAGAGACCTAGCTCACGCTCCGGAGAACATAATTTCATGAACTTTTTTTTCCCTGATTGGTACGGTCAATACCTATCTAATAAAGTGAAAACAGACGAAATATGTTCAAATGTGGCCGACCTACAAGCAAAAACTGCTTGCCGCCCTGTGCCTGTTCCACACCAAGGGGTCTAACTCACGAGTCGGTCATCCGATTTCCATAAACTTTTTTTTTGTCGATCGGTATTGTAAATACCTTTTATTTGACGTATCACTTACAAGTTTAACGTTTAAATGTCCGGAGATATCTTCGAAAAACCGTAAAGCACTTATTGGGCCACAGCTCGGGAGGGGTCGATCCAAAATCACTCATCTTCGAACTTAGCCTGTCTTTTGACATTACCAAACAGGAAAAAAAAGAATTTTCAAAATCGGATGCGTTTTACTCAAGTTATCGTGCAGACAGACAGACGGACAGACGGACATTTTTTTTTCGCGGATTTGGCATCTCTAGACAACCACAATAGGTTTCCCCTTACTCAGGGAGTCCAATTCGACGTGTTACAAACGTATGCGTAAACCTATAAGACCCCAGTACTTCGTACGGGTCTAAAAATTATATCTTTGCATCACCGACACAGTGCGTACTTCCTCCATATCACCAGTATAATACGCTGATTCCCGCTCTTCAATTTTATAAACGTTGAATGCCATTAAGTCTTTATCATCTTATCCGACGGACTTGATTGCTTGACGAATAAATTCTTTCTGTTGTTTTATTATCTACCACTACCTACTACATTACATACAAATTGCGATTTTTGAGTATAGTAAATAACGCATTAAGTCAAGATCGTATTAAACACACATATCCATTATGAAATTCGATCGAAAGCGTTCCATATAAAAGTGCGAAATTCGATATAAGACACGACTTCGTCGTTTTCTTTATTATTAAGAATTTTTGCATTACATTGTTGTTGAACATTGTTCGAAGTCATATTTCGACAAAATTGCATTCTTCTTGCTAATTGAAAACATGAGCAGTGTCTTAATAGCGATGTGGTTTTCAGTAGAGACCATATTTGTTGCTCCTACCACAACTAGTTTGTTTTTGAGCATTATGGAAAAATATATTTGGATTATGCAGCGAATGCAATCGATCAAACATAAAATCCCAAAATGTATCAGCTGCTTCGGCTGTATTAATTTTCAGTTCGCTGTCATATCTATTTGTTGTAACAGGATGTTAAAGTGATATTCAAGGATAATCGAATTGATGTTGCACGTAAGAAAAGAAGAAGCGTTTTAACCAGACCAGATAATGCTGTGTATCAAATTACCGAACAGATTGTGAATATTAGAGAAGAACCTGTTGTGTGCTGTGGAATCACATACGACGAAACTGGTTCTTTTACGTTTAGATCAATTATATATTGTGGTGATATTCCAAATAAAGCTCCGGTACGCAAAAGTGTATGCACCGTTGTTTTTAGTGAACAATGAAATTTAAATGTAAACACGTTGACCCGCTTTAAAAGTTAACCACTAACACTTGTCTTGTTAGAAAGAAAGAAAAAGGAAGGCTCTGTGCATTTTCAATTTAGAATCTTCTGCTAAACTATTCCAATTGAGGCCGTATGACCATAAAGAAATATTTTAATTTTTTATGTTTTCGAAATGGCGATATTGTTATTCTTAATTGGCTGCGGCGATATCGAGAAGCTTGCATATAATATAAACATGAATTTTATAAGCAACAACATGTTGCTATGAATAATCTATAATAAATGACTTTTAGTTAACCGAAGAAAAAGAAGAAGAAGAAGAAGAGACCGATCCCAACAACGGACGTCATAAATATTTATATGAAACGTTTGGATATGGATATATGTACAGAAGGCATATAGACGAACGAATGTACGCGCAAAAAAGGAATGATATTTATTTCGTCTGCATGCAAATTTATTTGTTGTCTTAAATTTCCATTTTAACAAAATACAATCCAACACAAATGTATATCATGTAAAACAACGTTTGTATTATTATTATAATTACGACAACGGTCCATACCATATATTCCCATGAATGAATGGAAAACTCGCCTCTTTCTCTCTCTCTTTATCGTGACGATTAACAGTGCTGGAAAGCGCTTAATAATTTAGATTTACTTCTGTTTGTAGTAAGCTTCTCAATGGCCTTTATGGAAATGCGATTATTATTGTTGTTTGTAATATTAAGTGGCAGTATAACTATTTCTTTCATAATAGTCTTCTCTCTGGCTTAATTACCCCCAAAATACTCACAGGTATCAATTCTATGAATCAAATACTATTGAACGGAAACCTATTTTCGAATCAAATTAAATATTAGTAACAAGGCTAGAAATGAGCGCGTCTCCCGAATCCTGCTAAAAAACCGACCTGATTTAAGGAAAAAAATCGGGTCAGCATGAATCGGGCTTCGGTTTCTCGAGATTCGAAAATTTTATTAGGCACGGCAGAGTAAAATAAACGTTTGATTTGACTAGAAACCTGAATTATCTAGTTGCCATATATTTTGCCAATAAAATTAATTCAATTTTTGTCAGTGTTCATTTGAGTTCATTGTCAAGAGTGGATTAAGTGCCTTATTTGACGTTTAAAAAGTGAACCGCTCCTGCCTAGTTTACTTTTTTTACTCTGCCGTGGTTATAGTAAACTTCCACCCGCTAACATCTCCAGCATATGCGTGACAAGGTATCAAAAATCGGTCTATTCAATCTGTCAAAGTGACGTTTTCAACGTCAAACCAAAATTGTCATGCCAAATAATCACAAAATCGTTTATTTTTCTTTAAGTCTATTCCACTAATTGAATTGGAGAAAAACAGGAGTCTTTCTTTATTTGGCATAAAAGTTTTAAGTTTGACGTTTGAAACGTCACTTAGACCAATTTTTGATCCCAACTGTCACATAATGCCGTGGCAAAGCTTTTCGTTCACAACTATGCATCACAGAATAGTATTTTTCCTAACGGGCTTTTATAGCTAATGAGCCGGTAGCGAATTCGCTAAAAAAATCCCTTTAGAGTAAGTTAGGAACAACGTTTTGTTTATAGTTTATAGTGGGCCGGAAATGAGTGGCGAAGTCGCGATTTTTCAGCACTAGATAAACAAAATCAATTTCATTCACTGCCGGTAACTTTTGTCGTTCAGTTCAAACTGGCAATGTTAACTTTATGATTATATTCTTCACAAGCGATTTTGATCGGCGAAACTTGACGCTATATTGCAGCCTAAATTTGTGCGCAAAAATCATATATTTTCGATGATAATTTTGTATCCTAGAAAAAGTAGAACTATCGCTTTGTGCTTTGAGTAAAAATAATAAATATGTTTGTGGTGGTGTCACCTACTTCGAGAAAACGCAATAGTTTACGAAAAGTACAAAAATCAGCACAAACATTTATCATTGTTACTCAATGTCAAAGCCAACATTTCTTGACACAAAACACACCAGCCCGTAACTAACACAGAATCCTACTACACACGATCGTGGTACTTACGAATTATTTTTACTTACTAATGTATGTGTTGCCTCGGCCTCGGCTCGAACAAACAAATTCTCATATAAAAATATTTCTTCCCGTATAACGATCACTGTATGTGATGTAAATATCTAATCAATGTAGTGACGCATCCGTTTTGCGACTTTACAATAGTTATTTTCATCATAAGGAGAGAAACCACGAAATTACAGTATACGTGTGAATTCGTATGCCGACGAAGTCGAGACGCAACATACAATGCAAAAATAATTCTTGTGGGATACGAATTCACACACATGCTATGATTGAGTGTATTCTCTCCATATGATGAACACAATTTTACACGCTTTATTATACGAAAAACAGAAAAAACAAAAAGAGCAAAAGAAATTGAGAGAGTTAGCTCTGCCTTCGTGTACATCAATTCAGAACAGGTCACATGCGAGTAAAACATCATCTATATCCCTAGACATGTTTACAAGGTCTGCTCAGAGAGAACTAAAACTATCATGAAGCGTGTAAAATTCAAATTTTGAATTTAATTGATTGTACCCCGAGAAAACTAAACTTATGCAAGAGTCCGTTTAGTTTCTCTTTTCGATATCAAAATAGATGTATTTTTCGCACTAGTGCGTTAGGATTAAATTTTAATGAAACAATATTTTGTGTCCTCGTGGAATCTAGTAAATGTGGGTAAACCTAAAATTAAAACAAAAAATAAAGTTTTGCCATAATAACAACTTATAAGTTATAAGAGATAGAATACAAATTCTGAAAATCTGAAGCCGATTCATAACACTTTCGTCATGGCAGGTGGTGGCATAATTTAAAGGAAACTAAATTAATAAAATGTTTCTTTCGTTCTTTCGGTCATGTTGATTTATCTTTCAACTTCAAATATCATACAACGCGTTTATCATTAACAAAATCAAAACAACTTTTGGCTCGGTAATTTTGCTGAATCCCACTGAAAATATTTGAACATTTGGATATGAATGCTATAAATCGATGCTGGGATGTAACGAAGAACAGAGGTAAATCTTAAAAGAATTCGTTTACCATAAAAGAAGATTGGAATTGCTTACATGTTAAGAGTTTTACGCTTTATAATCTATCCCAATCAAAAATTCAATCAATCAATCTTGTCTAATCTTTCTTCTTGATGCTTCGCAACATCGAATCGTTTAATAATTTATCATTACTACTGAAATGTTCGATTAAGTGCACGTAAATTTTGCATATAACTTCTAAATATTTGATCACTGCAACAAACTCTATTCTAATCATATATACAACTTACACAGTACGTATGTGCTGACATAACAAAATTTCCATTTCAATTAACAGAAAAGCATTCAGTTTGTGTATTTTGTATTTGTACAATTTGGCCTTACCTATAACTTGGTATTTATGATTCGTTGTGTCTTGCATACAATTCCAGAATTATGTCTTATACATTCACCTCGCATGAAATTTTGTCGAAAATAAATGCAATTGGTATAAAAACAGATTACAGTGTGTTCAAACTAAATTCGAACACCGTAAGATTTTTTAGAGTTTCTAAAGTCATTAATGTCAAATAGAAAAAATTCGTCCGTTTCAGTCTTTTTCTCAGGCGCACTTTTTATTTTGAATTTGAATTTTTCATCTTTTTCAATTTTTCGTTGTTTTGCTACAGAAAGTGTTCAATTTTAGGTTTTATTATTTTATTTTCTAATTTATTTGGAGGCTCAATACTGTAATTTACGTCCGGGCAAATAAAAGAATCAATAGAAATAAGTAACTTTTTTTAAAAGTTTTATCAGATTTTTGTCGTATAGTGGCCGACTTTTAATTTTTTGGTATAGTGGCCGCGCGACTTTCAATTTTGTGGACTATTTCGATTCAGCTGTTTGAAAGTCTGGTCCATGTAAACAGGGAAAGTCAGTTAATTTTATAATCAGTTGTAGATGAAAGTAGCAACAGTGGTTTGTTTATTATCGTTAACAATAAATACGACTAAAGATAGTGTATTCGTTGTTTTTAGAAGATATTTTTTCGCATGGATAGCATGCTTCAGATGGAAAACATATTTCAGATGGGAAACATATTTCAGATAGAAAACATGTTTCACATAGGAAACATATTTCAGATATTAAACAAATTTCAGATGGAAAGAATGTTTCAAATTGAAAACATGTTCCAAATGGAGAACATGTTTCAAACGGAAAACATTTTTCTGATAGTAAACATATTTCCAATAGAAAAATATTTTAGGTAGAAAACATGTTTCAGATAAGAACATGCTTTAGACAAGGAACATGTTTCAGGCAAGGAACATGTTTAAGATAAGAACATGTTTCAGATAAGGAACGTGTTTCAGACAAGGAACATGTTTAAGATAAGAACATGTTTAAGATAAGGAACATGTTTCAGACAAGGAACATTTTTAAGATAAGAACATGTTTAAGATAAGGAACATGTTTCAGATAAGAAACATGTTTCAGATAAGGAACATGTTTCAGATAAGAAACATGTTTCAGATAAGGAACATGTTTCAGACAAGGAACATGTTTAAGATAAGAACATGTTTAAGATAAGGAACATGTTTCAGATAAGAAACATGTTTCAGATAAGGAACATGTTTCAGATAAGGAACATGTTTCAGATAAGGAACATGTTTCAGATAAGGAACATGTTTCAGATAAGTAACATGTTCCAAATGGAAAACATGTTTAAAATGTCAAACATTTTTCAGATATAAAACATGTTTCAGATTCGAAACATGCTTCTGATGGGAAACATATTTCAGATAGAAAACATGTTTCAAATGGGAAACATGGTTCATATAAGAAATGTGTTTCACATGGAAAAACATGTTCTGTGTGGAAAACATGTTTTGTGTCGAAATAGTATACTATCAGACGGAGAAAAAGTGCGATGAAGTCGCACTTTTTTGGTCCTAGGTATGAAAAGTTTTGTTTTTGACCCAGGTGGTGAAAACGTCCGAAAATGACATGAGTGGTTCGAAAATTGATGTCACTGGAAACGAAAAGTGTGCCACTGTAACGAAAAGTAGAAGAAAAGGTGAGAGAAAAAGTTGTTGTTTTGGCTCTCTACCTGGTGAGGGAATGTGAAGTTTTTTTCCGCCTGAATGAAAACTTTTTTTCTAATTTGAGCTGAATATTGGAACTTCATAAAGTACTTCATTAAACTTCGAACAGTTCTTTTTGTCTCTTTTACACATGTTTTTTCTTACAAATTACGGCATAATGGCTCTTCCTTTTCCTTTGAATTTCGATGAATCTAGAGCTTTTGTTTCATAACCCAGCTTTAGGCATTTCGTCAGAAAATTTTCGAATGTTTGTATTAACCTTTACGAAGATTTTTTTATGCGATATTCCAAAGTATTAGCATCTAAATTATTCTAATAAGACTTTCCTCTTCGTCTAAAATGATTTTAGTTTTAGTTGAAACAAATGTCAGAGTTTACCGCCATTGATAAACTTACCTTTCGCGATTAAATTTAATTCAAGAAACTTCTAAGCTAGGCTTTGATTTTCTTCCATAAATGGTCTCAATAGAAGCCACACACACTGAACGGTCCTTTATAGTCCGTAGAATAAGAATGTGCGTTCTTAGTATTGAATCGACAAATGTGTCGTAAATTCTTTGAATTACCAAATCTGAAAAATTTTAATCAGTAGGGTAAAGGTTAGTCGTGCTTCTATACAGTGACGCTGCCTTGTAACGTGTGTATAACCTTGAAAATGTCAATAAACGTTACGCGTTACCGAAGAACTATACTAATACTATTCATCTATGAAAAATTTACGACAAAAATCTGATAAAACTTCAAAATAATTTATTTATATTAATTCTGTTATTCGCTCAGTCTCAAATTAGAGTATCGAACCTCCAAATTATAAAATAAAATATTAAAACCGGAAATTAAACACTTTGCGTAGCAAAACAACAAAAAAATTAAAATGACGAAAAATTCAAATTCAAAATAAAAAGTGCGCCTGCGAGAAAGTGTGAAACGGACGCATCTTCTGTTATAGGCCGATGCCATGAAATCGATGACTTTTAAAACTCTAAAATATCTCAAATGTGTTCCGAAATAAAAATAACGGACTGTATTTCCTTTCATTTTTCGTTAATTATAATTTTGTCGTAACAGGGCGAGAAAATGAAAAGGTGACATTTCCAACAGTATGGTAAACTAGACGTGTTACAAACGTGTAGTAGTAAATGTATAAGGTAAATGATGGAGAGTTGACTAAATTGACAAATTCCAACTTTGAACTTGAATTTCTCATCGATTTTTAAACTATGTTATACGGACTCACTTTTATTTTAAAGATTTATTTTTTGTTTACTTAATAAGAGTTGAGATGACAATAGGGTGGTCCAAAAAGCACTTTGTCCAATTTTCTTGGGTCCTCTTAGATATTCTGAAAGCTCAAGACGAGAAGAGAAAATCCTTTTGTTGGATTAGTGCAGGATCACGAAAGGAGATGACACCCAAATCCATGCAATTCCTAAATGTTTAAGAATTTTATGGAATTCAATTCCTAAAAATAGGCTTAGGTGCGAAATTGATCTTCAATCAAATATGCATATTTCTTTCATGCAACTCAAGCTATTGCTAGCTTCATTCTCCGAAGAAAAATGAGAAAAATATGCGTTACGTCCGTGATCTTTAAGTATACATTGATCAACAGCTCTGTAAATAGTCGAGAGAACCTTTTGTGAGTTTTTTTTTAAGTCTTTCAGCAATGATGTGCCTTTTTGTTCAGAGAGATGCTAATATGACGACTGGGACGTCGTTTCGACATTCGACATATTCCCTCTATCCGTCGGAACTACCCAGCCGTCATATCAGAACCTCTCTGTTTTTGTTACTTCTCCCGCGCTTTTATGTATGATTATAACAGCAAAAAAAAGTTGAGGCTACGAGTGGAGAAAATGTGGCAATGTGGATTTAGCATGTGGAATATGTGGAATGAAAAACTTTTAGATTGAAATGGTATGTTCTTAAAATTCTCACTATGTATTTCCATACTTCAAAAAGTCAATTTGGATACTTTTTAGATGTTATTACACCCAGCTGCATTATAAACGCACATACTAGTACTAAATCAATCAATAAACGATCATTAATAGTTGGCTATATGAGTTTTGGTATAATACAACTGCTGAACTGGAACATTTATGGACATTGTTACGTTGTTGCATATCTGCATAAAATAAGCATTACCCAGATTGTTATGGTCAAATGACTCTTTTTCCGTACAGTTTATGAATCTCTTGGATTTTTTTTTTAAAGTAAGTTTCGTTGCATGGTGTTACTGTATTTGATTATATTTTCATTTTGAATACACCTACAATTTCAGTTGGATTACAGTAGGTGAATTTCCGTCAGCACTCGTGACTTGATTTTTCCTAAAATCGACGAGCTCTAGAAAATAGGATGAAATTTAAGGAAATTTGATATCAGTGGATAGCGATGATGATGATAATCAGTCAAAAACACTCAAAAGAGTAAAAGTGACGCAAGTCCCTGTGCATACTTCCAAAACAACTGATATCGCTGGATGTGACGCATTCTGCGCTTGTACGCAAAAACTGTAACAGGAAAAATTTGACCAAAGAAATTCTAGAAACAAAATTTTACCAAAAAAATTTTGCCTCACAAAGTGGCAGATGATTCGGACGTATTAGGACGTATTCTTGCCTATTTTAAAAAATTTCTTAAAAGTACTTTCCTCAACATCTGCCACTTGTGATGCAAAATTTTTTTGGTAAAATTTTGTTTCTAGAATTTCTTTGGTCAAATTTTTGCTGTTACAGTTTTGCGTACAAGCTCAGAATGCGTCACCTCCAGCGATATCAGTTGTTTTGGAAGTATGCACAGGGACTTGCGTCACTTTTACTCTTTTGAGTGTTTTTGACTGATATCAGTTCTTTTGGAAGAATTAGTAGATTGAAAAATTTTGAAAAAATTTGAAAAGATTTGAAAAATTGAAAAATTTGAAAAAATTTGAAAAATTTAAAAAATTTGAAAAATTTAAAAAATTTTGAAAAATTTAAAAAAATTTGAAAAAATTTAAAAAATTTTGAAAAATTTTCAAAAATTTAAAAAAATTAAAAATTTAAAAAATTTTGGAAAAATTAAAAATTTAGAAAAATTTAAAAATTTAAAAAATTTAAAAATTTAAAAAATTTAAAAAATTTAAAAAATACTAAATTTAGGAAAAAAATTGAGGCGAGCAGAGCTTACCAAATACCAAAAGCGAACAAATTTGTTCTACCATACCCATCCACACACACACACTTAAAGGTGTTCTTATATGGGACCTATATGGGAACTTCGAGGAGCCCTAGCTCCGAAACGAGGCCGGTTCCCCCCAATTTTTTTTTTTCTGGAATGTCTTAGAATGACGACTAGAATCTACTCCCAAAATTTCAACAAAATCTAAAGAAGACTTTAGAAGATAGGAAACACGGACGGACGGACGGACTAACAAAGTAACGTAGGATTTTTTCATTTCGTTTAAAGTACTGAAATTGACCAAAATGTTTGGAAATGGGGCTTCTTGGAAGATTTTTTGCGTGGCCAAATTTTAAGCTGCAAGAACGTGTGATAGCTCGTTGAACTCGTACGGACGCCTAGTTTTTTTTAATGGTAATTTGGAGTCATTTGTCTTTGAATTGTAGAACTTCAATATTTGCTGTATATATGGTTCTGCAGTCTACGACAAAAACATTTTTTTTGAATTTTTTTTTAGTAATAGGACTTGCGTCACGGGCGCTATGCTAACGCGCGCCCATGATGGAAAATATTTGCAAAAAATGGCCAAAAATAGTAGATTGTTAGAAAGACCTCATCAGGAAATATGGCTTCAAGCTAAGCTAAATGTCTGAAAACTCGTTCTAGCTTGATGCATTTGGGGCAAACAGTGTTAGGTTGTTTAATTAAGTCAGTGAACGTCTACATACCGCATTCAAATATATAGCTTTGGTATAGGAATGGTCATTGAATATTACAAATTCTTTTTGATGAAAGATGAGCACCACATACAAATTAAATACCTTTCACGTCAAGCACCACTGGAGATTCTCCAGTACACTTTAAGTTGAAACAATTATAATAAATCACGAAAATTCTTGGTCGATTCCCGCAGCTCCGCAATAGGAGATATAGTTTTTCCAGAGAGATGATAACAGGTGACATTGATTCCGCCTCGGTCATCTGTTATCACGTCTCTGAGTTGTTCAGTTAGATAATGGTGGATTTACTTGTTTCGCAATTCTAATTGCATTTGATCTTCCTTGATCTAAAAGTGCAAAATCCAAGGTGAATTTATGGAAATCTAATCGATAATATGGAACAGGAACCAATAAAATGAATAACACGACCATAAATACACTTTTGTCGCAATTCATCATTAATTTAACGTAACATTTTCAGTTTTGATGTTGATTTTTTTTTTTTGCTTAAATGTTAAATGTAAATGGTATTGAAAATCACATGAAACGGGCCAGTTATGCAAATTGACTAGTTGTTATAAATCGTAGTTAGACATGACAAGAAGAAAAACTGTATAAAAAGCATAAATACTGTATTATACTGCACATATTCGAAGAGTGATGTGGCAATCCATTTCGTCAAAATGAAAAATAGACAAACATGTAAACGATGTTACAAGAGCCGTAAAAGATTTGTACGTTTTAACATGTTATTGAAATTTTCATAAATTGCAAAACAATCAACAAACATTTCTCAAAATGTTCTCTGCGTTTTCGTTCAGTATATAATACCCCCGATCATCTGCATATTATTTGTATATATCCACAAAACGTTCGATTCTTTTCTGCTTTTTTTCTCTCTCCTGTATGCTATTTTGCAATCCACGACAGATACCATTACTCACAAATCAGGGAAATGTAAAAAAAAAATTATTTCGACGATCTCAATGCAATGAGATGTTATAAGTCAACATTTACGAACAGACATTGTTAAATATCATTGACCTTGCATTAATCTACATATGCTCTGATATATTGCATTGGGTTAGATGGAGCATCCATGTAATGTAACGTACATTGATATGCTAATCAAACGATTATGTATGTTGCGTTTCGATGGATGTTAATACAAAAAATATTTTTCATATATTCGGCTTAGCATCTTGTTGTATATATGCATCAGAGATATATCGGGTATTGTCAGTCTCCATCTCGAGAATCGTTATTAACCGTCGAAATGTGCATAAAGGCATGATGAGTTCTTGGGATTTGTTTCAAGTTAAAAAATTGATTTTACATCCCCCAAAAATTCAAGAGAAACATCAATTCAGGCATTAACAACATAATCCGAACCTTGTAAAACAAGGTGGAAATATTTTTTGTTTTTCTCTGGAAACACATTACCTTGCCCCTAGGCCTAAATGACATGTGTCTATTGAGTTAATAAAACCGTAATCAGTAAGATCTCTCGTTCTCTAAGCAAACTGACATTAATGATGCATGAAATTTCTTTCCGAATAATACACACGAAATTCATCCATCAGATTAAACAAACAAACAAACGGGAAAAAAAATTAATGGTAAAAGGGTTGAGGTTAAATACAAAACTTTTTCGATTGATTTCAATAAAACAAACAAACATTGATTGATCAATAAATTAATTGAGTTGAAGCTGATCAGTTGGACGTATCGATCAAATCATAGCTTTCGAGCATCATCGATCTGACCGTTATATTGGATGATTACAAGAACTACTTGTTGTACGTTTGAAAAGATGTTTTTAAACTGATGCATTTCAAACGGCGCAATTAAATCGGAAAACAAAATGCTGTCTTAGATCAGGGCGTATTATTCTGATTTTTTTTTAATTCTTAAGAATTTCGAGAGTTTTAATTTAAATTTGACTTTAAGAGCGCTCACACCTTGGTAATTTTCTAGCCTACATTTGTGCGCAAAAATATTAGTTTTCTGATGATTTCTCTGAACCAAAATATTTTTTTTGAAAAACCATTGAAGCGTGCAAAAATGTGTTACTTTTAAGAGAAAAATTGGTTTGTGGATGATAACTTATTCAACTTGGAAAAACCTTTGCAAATGTGTAAATTTATGTGTTTTGCAAAAGTTTCTCCAAATGGGTTAAGTTATCTACCACAAACCAATTTTTCCCTTAAAAGTAACACATTTTTGCATGCTTTAATGGTTTTAATTTTTCAAAAAAAGATTTTGGGTTAGAGAAATCATCAAAAAACAAATATTTTTGCGCACAAATGTAGGCTAGAAAATTGCCAAGGGGTGAGCGCTCTTAAGGTCAAATTTAAATTGAGTTTATGTCACACTTAGCTCACATTTAATCTACATCTAGATCAAGCTCAAGTCAAATTTAAACTAAATTTGTGACATCCTTAGGTCAAATTTATAAGTGTACGCCAAACTATGGTCAAATTTAAATTAAGTTTTCGCCTAAGTAAAATTTAGGTCAAATCTAAACTGAGTTTAGGCCAAACTTAGGTCAAATTTAAACTAAGTTTGCGCCAAGCCTATGTCACATTAAAATTAAATTTAAATCAAATTTGGACTTAGTTTATGTCAAATTTGAACTAAATTTATATCGAATTTAGGCCAAACTTAACACATTTAGTCACATTTAGGCCAAACTTAACACATTTAGTCACATTTAAACGCTAATTTGTGTCAAATCTATACAAATTCAGTTAAATTCAAACTAAATTTGGACTAAATTTTGGTCAAATTTGGACTAAATTTAGGTCAAATTTGGACTAAATTTAGGTCAAATTTGGACTACATTTTAGGTCAAATTTGGACCAAATTTTAGGTCAAATTTGAACCAAATTTTAGGTCAAATTTGGACCAAATTTTAGGTCAAATTTGAACAAAATTTTAGGTCAAATTTGAACCAAATTTTAGGTCAAATTTGGACCAAATTTTAGGTCAAATTTGGACCAAATTTTAGGTCAAATTTGGACCAAATTTTAGGTCAAATTTGGACCAAATTTTAGGTCAAATTTGGACCAAATTTTAGGTCAGATTTGGACTAAATTTAGGTCAAATTTATAGTACATTTCGTACCTAGGACTAAAAGTCAATTTTAATAATATTTTTCATATCCGACGATGAAAAAGTGTGATGAAGTCGCTCTTTTTGGACCTAGTTAGGAAAAATCGATTTCGGAATGTTTCGAAACTTTTAGGAATTAAATAATGTTTCAGAAATTCCGAATACTAAGCCCTGTCTAAAATCCAAATATAATTTATTTAAATAAATTCATGGACCTGAGTACAAATTCACTTTAATGTTCTTAATAGAATTTTTATTTTCCGTTTCGAAATTAAATCATTTGAATAAATGAAATCAGGCAAGATTTTGATTTATATTATGTTTACATTTAACAAACGAGAGAAGAAAAAATAAAAAAAAAACTTTCTATTTTAAATATCTAATTCAAAACATGTTATTTTTCGGCAGATAACTAGGTGGAATTGCCGATATGATGTTAATTTAAATATTAATACAATTAATTATCACTACGCTGATTAATCACTTTATTAGAAGGCCATTTGCGGGATAAATTTTCGAAATCGTTAGCATCCAAATAAACATTAAATTGAATAGCATTTCTCGTTTGGTGGTATTAATTTGGTTGAATTAAACAGAACCAAATTCATGATTTATCGATTTTGAACGAAATGTCTGGGCAGGTTGAATTTTTTAGTTGACTTTTGTTGTTAGCGCATTCCAAAACAGATAAGGAACGGAAATGATTTAATTTTACTAAATTAGCAATTTATCAAGTCTTCAATTATGTCCTTCTCGTGAAGCGTGTTCAAGTTTTCCCTGGATTTTGGGGAGCAAACGGAGAAAAATCAAATCACAAAAATTGAATCGGTCAATTGGGTCTCGAGATAATCATAAATAAATTCTCATGTGTCTGACTATACCAAAAGTTTTCACAATCGCAAGTCTCAATTTTATTATTCAAAGCTTTTAACAAGCTTTGAAAATGTCAGAAAAATCAAACAAATACGATAATCCTAATTATTTGTGGAAGCTTTACGAGTTAGCCAAATTGGTGATGAGTTGAATTTTCATTTCAACTATGATTCGCTAGACTTGTATGTGAGCACTCATTATATCAACGTCAAAATAGCTTCCATATTTCAAAGATGTATGCGTGCACGATTGCATGTGTTGTGCGTTTTTATTCACACTAACAAATCATGACTCCTGTCTTTACGAAAGAAATACAATGCCTATTGCAGTCTTCGACATTTCAAATGTCTCACTGTCATTTCTTTTCAAAGAATGTCATTGTGAATTCGCACATGTCCGGAGCGTTAGCGGAGGACTTGACGCAGTCTAACTTCCAAAAAAAGAACGAAGAAATTTTTTTGAGACGCGGCAACTATATATAGCCGAACATTTCAGTTTCTACCCTTTGGTTTATATCACCACAAATCCTATTCTATCTTATTCGCGCTTCAAATACGAGCAAAACGAGCTATCACTCGACTATGTAGCTTTAAAATTATCGTTTTGAAATTGGTCACTTTTCATACAAAATACACCAAATTGACTGTTCCCAAACAATCAAAATCTTTCAACTTACTCTGTATGTTTCTATCTATCTATCGACGGACGATCTCGGAAACTAGTCAGCCAATCTCCATGAAATTTTGCAGGAACCTCAGGGTGGGCATAAAAATGAAATTGAGATACGCCATTACCCCAGGAAAAACCAGAATTTTGTTTTATTGGCCTCGAAGTGGTTTCTGAGCGTGGTTTTCGAGGGTCGGGAACGCGTTTTCGGGTGTAGCTTAGCTGTATTGAAACCTACAGAGGCGTGCGACCCATCAAATGAAAGGTATTCGTAACACGATTCGAAAAAAAAAATTAAAAAAATCGGGGCAGATTCGTTTGAGCTAGAGTGATTAGAGTGACCAAATTTTGAGCTACTCGAGCGTAGGATGAAAGGAGTAACATTTTTTTGGGTTATGAGAGATAGAGAATTACTTTCTTCGGCAAAGTCTCAGAGTTTTACGAGTAGAACAAAGTGGCATATGTGAAAAATGTCGAAAGTTGGAAATGGGTGGGTCAATTATGTTTTTACAGGTATTTCTTGAATGGTGACAGATAGAGAGTTACTTTCTTCGGCAAAGTCTCAGAGTTTTACGAGTAGAACAGAGGGGCATATGTGAAAAATGTCGAAAGTTGGAAATGGGTGGGTCAATTGGGGTTTTGGAGATATTTCTTGAATGGTGGCAGATAGAGAATTACTTTCGTCAAAATTTCGATTTTCGTCAAATTTTCTGAATTTCGTCAGATTTTGGAATTTCGTCAAATTTTCGAATTTCGTCAAATTTTCAAATTTCGTCAAATTTTCGAAATTAGTCAAATTTCGTCAAATTTTCGAATTTCGTCAAATTTTCGAATTTCGTCAAATTTTCGAATTTCGTAAAATTTTTGAATTAAAACTGTAAACTGTTATAAAAAGCAGTGTTGACTACACTTCTAAAACGACTGATATCCCAACAAAAATCTCTTCGAGAAAAGTGTGACGCAGTCTTTGAAATACAATTTCTAAAATGAATGACGAAGCTGAAAGCGTCAACTCTAGCGATATCATTCATTTTAGAAATTGTATTTCAAAAACTGCGTCACACTTTTCTCGAAGAGATTTTTGTTGGGATTTCTTATGTTCATGCTAGTAGCGCAGAGCTGTGATAGTGTTCTTAAAGCATTGTATCAAGTACCACTGTCACCATGGCCTGATGAGAAATCAGATAGATGCTAATATGACATCTGGGTCGTTTCGACTTATAGAGAGAATATGTGGAATGATTTTGACAGACACAATAATGCTTGCGTCGCATTTAGGTGTGCTTTGATCAGGCTGTGATTGGGTGCGTGCAAGAAACATTTCGTTTCTCAAACTATTCCTACAACGTTTTTGTAGAGAAATGATAACAGGTCACTTTGAGCATTTCTTTTTTGTTAGGGTTCAAATGAACACATTTTTTTAATTAGCAATCATGAAGCTGTTACTTCATGTGATCTACAAACTTTCAACCGATAACAAAACTCAATCTTTTACTTCATTAGTTTAACAATGTCTCTTGCCCTGGTACATAAGATTACCATCAGTAAGACATAAATCAGTGTTCTTCATTTACTTTTGATGTTGTTGTCGACAACATATTATGTAGCCGTTCATTTAATGGTAATAGTTCTGGTGATAATATGTTCACATCGATCACAAAGATTTGATGCTTATCAATTTATAACTTAACGTTGTAAACGTTATTTCAGCCATAAATGTTTCAGTATCCATCCAATTAATTTTTTTTTTCGTTTTGATGAAAAAAATATCAAATGACAAATCACTCACCAAGTCCACATACTCACCAGTATTTTTTTTATCGCCTAAAGAACAGTCTATAAATTGAAGTCGATTAGCGTGTAAGAATTTTTTACAATCACCAATCATAGAGGGTTTCGACCAGACTTGGTTTATTTTCATCTAAATGCAAAAAAAAAAACTTAAATTACTTGACATAAATATATTTTACTCTTTATCGCCCTTTCTGATAAAAGAAATCTTTTTTTTTTGTACATGGAAATCCATCAGATAAATCAAATAAATTCCTTTCCTTTGAAACAGATAGATGGAAAATGGTTTTAAAAAAATCGTTGAGCATCTTTGAAATGTTCTCGTCTCC
Source organism: Bradysia coprophila (assembly GCF_014529535.1). Taxonomy (NCBI): domain Eukaryota; kingdom Metazoa; phylum Arthropoda; class Insecta; order Diptera; family Sciaridae; genus Bradysia; species Bradysia coprophila. The sequence continues at coordinate 1,738,371 of NW_023503807.1, forward strand.
ACATTAACTTCTTTGTCATCATTTACAAATTATAAAATTAGTCAGATTGATATATGGAAAATACATCATCACCATCCAATTACATGCTTAGCTCACACACGTGTATGTCAATGAGATATCATCGTATGGAAATAAAAATGGGAGTCATAGCAATATGGAAAATATCAAAGGCTTGAAAGTAAAATATATTTTTCACCATCAAAATATAGACGTACTATTAAGGCGCATACAGTACGTTCGCCTGCACTGTAAGTATATTATTATATATAAATTTAGATGCAGTTTCTTTTACGTTTAGTTATATATGAAGAAGAAGAAGAAGAAAAACATCAAAGGAAAATGGCGAAAGATGATTTTCTCATAATATGAGAGTTTGTCTACTTAATGAATAACAAACAGCAAGCAGGTGTTCGTTTGGAACATTTTGTCGTTATTATTCTTAAAGAAAGCTTAATTAACTCCACGAAAATTGAGTGTAAAAAAACTTTCAACTTTCGCATTAATTATATCTCTTCTGACGAGTGCTATGCGACACTATATGGCGGGGAATAGAAAATGTAGTCGGAGGTGCAGTACGGCGAACAATTAATATTGACATATTAGGGATAATTTGACGAATGCGGTTTTCGGTTACTAATACCATGTCGAAGCGAGAGTGAAATATTCCTCTCGTGTGAGTAAGTTTAGAATTTTTATAAAGTCTTATGCTCCTTCCCACGAATGTAACATATTAGAGCATAGAGCCAAGAACAGATTTCGATAGAATTAATAATAAATCGTTCATGCCAAAGAACCTAGCATCGTAGCAAAATATTTTTTGTGTCAAAATAATACTCTTTTCATACAAATTCTAATGTCACTAATTGTACATAGCATAAGGTGTTTACAGAGAGCTAAAACCAGTTGAATTTAACTGGTCAGGGAGTCAGCCCTAAAACATTTTTGAACGAAAAAAATACGAAAAACGAAAAACCTGGTAACGACGGTTACCGTTTCCTGGTAAATATAATTTCATTAACCGGTTTTTGCGATAGAACATTATCACTATATGAATGATCAAAAATTCCAGGAATCTTACATAATTTACACTTACAGTGATAAAATCTCTAAATGACTGTCTTTTTATGAATTTCTTATTTCTCTTACTTCTCTCATTTCTCTTTATATTGAAAAATACATTTCAACGCTTCTCCTTGTATGAAAATGACGCTACGTTAGAAAGACCTCCGCACTTTCCATTTTGAATTTCAACCGCACTTACGGCGTGAATTCATTATGGTCATATCGAGAGTTTAGAGATTAGTTAAAGTTAACTGGTCAGAAATCGCTCAATAGATTGTATGATGAGAGAGAAGGAAACATAATTCGGATCGGTTGATTTAACTTCTCTTGTGATATGTGCCAAAAATTTATTTTTCAAAGTACTCTAAGGCTAAAAATTTTTCCCTTAAATGAAAGTTAGGGTCTTATGTCAGAAAATGAGCCTGTAGAAGTTTTTGTTTTCGTTGACTGTATCTCAGGTTTATTTGCACAAGGAAGCAGAAAATCACTCGAAAATCGATCGCTACTAGAATCATACTAAGAATCAAACGTCTAAAACGAAGAAAAACACTCTAGGAATGGATCCAAAATCATCTTCCATTTGTGATGCGTCACTCCTTCCTCTTGTAAGTGCTGCCAAAAAATATTTCTTTGACTTTGCGTCACTTAATGTTAGTTCTATGCATTTCTCTAATCAATCAGTAAATTTCAGAGAGATGCTAATATGACAACTGGGTCGTTTCGTCGAATAGAGGGAATATGTCGAATGATTTTGAAATTGGTTGAGCGAAAATGTATTGAATTCTCTCTCAAAAACCCAACTGTCATTCGACATATTCCCTCTATCCGTCGAAACGACCCAGTCGTCATATTAGCAACTCTCTGGTAAATTTATAACTTATAAACCAATGAGAGATTTCAAAGCCGCAGAAAAATGTGAACCGATTGTCAGATTTGTAAACAAGACAAATCCGACTGAATCGGTTCTTTTCAGTTGACTTTGGTCTAAAAGAGAAATAACCATAATCGGAGAGGCTAGCATAGTAAAGATCTAGCCCTAAAACATTCTCTGGTTGGTAGCAGATCATTCCATTGATTTATTCAAACTCCACACTACGTCTTCCGACCACTTCATTCATTGTTATTCTCGAAAATATTTAAAAAATAAAAAATAAAAAATTTCAAACATTCCATGGCTAATTACTGCATTACAATCATTTAATGTATACCATACCAACCATTTTAAATCGGTAGTGGTGAGTGTAGGTAAATCATATTTTTATTTTGAAAATCTCGGGAACGCTTGAAAGTTTATTTAACAAAATTTTAAACCACAAATAAATTCTCAATTATAATAAAATATAATTTAAAATCAAGCATTTAATGTTATTTTATGTACTTTTAATTTTGTGTAGGCGACGAATGAGTGCATTTTGTGGGTTTGGTTTACACGAGTTGATTGCATTTGTATGCTAATGAATAACATAAAAGAATTAGGCAGTTGAATAGCGAAGATGATTTTTCGATTTCTTTTGTGCACTAAAGAAAAGTTATGCTATAAGTATATATAAGATGTGTGTGCATTATGATGTAGGCTTCGATATGCGCTCTTATGAAAATATGAACATTATTATGATAACGTTTGGTTAAATGCGATATTTATAACCTGTAATCATTTATATTTTGTTTAGCATATATGCGTACGTACCGAAAGTGGTCTCATAATCAACATACTCATTTAATACCATTGGTACCATAAATGGTATTAACCTGTTACAGACGGCAGTCATATGACCACTGTAATTATCGGGTCTATAAATGATGGAATTTGTTTATGTACTGTCCGTTTGACAAGAGGATCGCCACGGTTCAGCAGGGGGTTTTGAACATTTGTTTTTTACACGTTGGCACACGTGCTCTTGTCAGATTCAAGATTCTTTTTACGAAGGTTACGCTGATTATACTTTGTGAAAAAGGCCCATACCTTGCAAATATGTCACATCTTGGACAGAATTTGACACTGCAATATCTGCAACATGAAAAAACTAAATGTTCGAAACCCCCTGAAACCCCGTGCTTCCACCTACGTAATATACACAAACTAGGTGAGCCAATCTTAATTTATTACTTTCATCGATCAAAGTATTTTTAACCGGTTGATTTCAAATCTTGTACTTCAATTTTTTTAAATGCATTTTACTACATAAATGACCATATTACTCAGAGCTTGTCAATATTTTTGTCGTCGTTATCGATAACAGATGAATCGCCAGGTTAAATATAGGATTATTTTGACGCACAAAATAATCTAAATATTCTAGAGTGTAAAAGGCAGAAAAATGGCCAGTTGCTCAACTGGTTTCGATAAGTGATACGTCACAATTTGTATGTAAAAGTCTAGTTAACTAGGAACAAACAAAACACTCTTTTTGTTATTCCTATCTCTACCCAATTTTGCAATTTTGCCTATCACACGGAGTACTTTTTTGGTAAGTGGAAATCAAGCATAACCAAAGCACCAAGCAGGGTAACAGAAAAAAGTAGTACTTTAGTCGAAGTATGCGAATATTTCCGTACCTTTTTTTTCTTAATGTCATTACAAAATTACCATTAACGCTACTAATGGTGTTATTGGTATCAAAATACTACTCTATTTGACGTGGTAAAACCTCTATTGCCATGCTAGGTGCTTTGGCATAACACTAGCCGTCTATGATCAGAATCAGAGCAAAAATACCGAAGACCAGTTAAGTAGGCCCCACCATTTAAGTGGATCGGGTCCACTGATTGATGAGACTTTCTTTTGTTTTATTAACCTATTTATTTAATTATTTATTTAAGTATTTATTAAATACCGCAAGCTCCGGAAAATGACACCCAAGCACAGCTTTCTGTCTAGGCCGATTAGCCTGACTGAAATGGTCGATGCTCTGACTGACACAAAAAATGGGAAAGCAGCCGGTTTCGATGCCATATACCCGGAATTTTTAACCTACAGCGGCTACAGGACTAGACTATGGCTGTCTCGTTTCTACACACACGTCCTCAGCACCAATTCCTTGCCACATGCATTCAAGGTAGCAAAGATCATTGCAATCCTGAAACCGGGAAAACCTGACGATTTGCCAGAAAGTTACCGACCGATAGCTCTCCTATCGGTTGCGCTGAAACTCTTCGAACGGATAATTTACAACCGCATAAATCCGGAGATCGACAGAATCCTACCAGCTGAACAGGGAGGATTCAGACAAGGCCGAAGCTGCGCCGATCAAGTTTTGGCACTAACAAATTTCATCGAATCGGGATTTGAGCGTCAACTGAAGACAGGAGCTGTGTTCGTTGACCTGTCAAGCGCATACGACACCGTCTGGAAAATGGGACTGATGTACAAACTAGTCAAAGCGATCCCGTGTCTAAAACTGTGTGACGTCATCTGCAACATTTTGAGCGACCGATACTTTCGAGTCCTGCTGGAAGATAAGCTCAGCGCGCTCAAAAAATTAAACAATGGCCTCCCGCAAGGATCTGTCTTGGCATGTATCCTATTTAACCTTTACGTTCACGATTTACCTCCATCCACTTCCAGAAAGTTCCTCTATGCCGACGACAAGACATACGCCTACCAACATAAGAGTTTTCGACAAATCAGCAAAGTACTTACGGAAGACATGGCCCAATACGTTCAGTTCTGTAGAAATTGGCGTTTGGTACCGAATCTGACGAAAACAGTGGTCTCATGTTTTCATCTGAATAATCAACACGCAAATCAACGTCTACATGTTCGTTTCGATGGAAAATATCTGTCCCACAGTTTCGAACCAGTGTATCTTGGTATCCGGCTCGATCGGTCGCTTACGTACAAAAAACACGCTGAAAACCTCGAGCTCAAGCTAAACACTAGAACGAACCTGCTGAGAAAGCTAGGTGGCACCACTTGGGGCGCAAATGGAACGTGTCTACGAACTTCTGCTCTCGCGCTTGTATATTCGACTGCAGAGTATTGCTGTTCAAGTTGGTTGAACAGCGTGCACACGAAGAGAGTTGACGTCGTCCTTAATAAAACAATGCGGCTAATCACAGGAACGGTTGCATCAACACCGACAGAATGGCTACCTGCACTATGTAATATTGCCCCCCCGGCCATACGAAGGCAAACAGCGCTTGTCCGAGAATACCGAAAAGCGTCAGAGAACGCAGACATGCCGCTGTTCGACGATCTGCTGGACCCACCCGTCCCGAGATTGATATCGAGGAAACTGCCAGTAGTACATGCAAAGCGCTTGATCGATTCAGATTTCGAACCACGATCCGCCTGGTAGGAAACTTGGAACAATTTCGGTGTAACCAGCCCTCTGTACATGTTTGACAGTTACACATCGCGTTCGCCAGACTTCAACCTGCCGAGACGGGCCTGGAAAAATCTGAATCGGCTGCGAACGGGCCACGGAAGATGCAACGACCTCCTTTACAAATGGAACTATATTGACGACCCTGCTTGTCAATGTGGTCACCCACGACAGACAACAGATCACATTCTCACCGGCTGTTCGATTCTGTCATACAAAGGACAACTGCAAGATATAGTTGACCTGGAACCTGATGCCGTGCGTTGGTTAACGCAACTAGAACTTTGAACGTATGATAACTCTGGGTGATCTTATTGTTCATCGTTTTTGTGACCTAGTCATTCAATTGAAACTTGTGATAATTTTCTATGTCCGTAACTCAATGCGCTTTCTTTATATTTTTAGACGAAAAAAGTATTTTTTGATTGTAGAACAAAGTCATACGCTAAATAAATATTAACCTGTCAAGACAGCAAGCATATTAACTATATGATTTGACTATCTGATCTATTACTTCATCGATTTGTTCCAAGGCTGTATGAACTGTCAAATTTCAACCATAACCTCAATAATATTTTTGTATAAGTCGCGTAGGCGACGTTGCTATATTTGTATGAAATATCACGTAAGCGACGCTGCTGTGGATTTTCACATATTGATTTCAAAAATCTTTTACTTCGTTTGTTTTGAACACGCTTTTTGCTACATATATAAGACCTCAATAGTCCGAGCTTGTCGTTTATTATTGCTGTCGTTGTCGATAGCAGATGACAGCCGTCTGTAACAGTCGATCTACTTTTTATGTACTTCGGTAAATTTGAAGTTGCAAATTACAGTACCAGATCAGATTCTGTATGCCTTCAAGTGTATTGAAAATCATTGCAGTTTACTTACTTAGGCGGGCACTACAACCTACTATTGGTTTTGGCCAGCAATCTTCTCCAATCGGACCTATTCCGCACCAACGTTTTCCAGTCGTTCACTATACTCTCAGTACTTTCAGATCAGACTCAAGTGCATCTTTCCATCTCGCTCTCGGTCTTCCTGGTCTCGGTCTTCAATTTTCGTGAAATTCTCTTTAACGATGTCAATGTTCCGTCCAATTAAGTCTAGGTCATCAGCATATCCTTACAACTGACTCAACTTTCTGAAGATTGTACCGCTGGTTTCCACGTCGCTCTCTCTTATCACCTTCTCAAGAACAATGTTGACGAATAGAGCTGCCAGTCCATCGCCTTGTCTAAGTCCTTCCAAGGCTTCAAAGGTATCAGATAGATTATTCCGAATTCTGACCTTGGCTCTCACATGTGACAGAGTCATTCTAGCCAAGTGAATAAGTTTTTTGGGGTAACCAAGTTCCACCATCGCATTCCATAGTTTCCTCCGAAAAACCCTGTCACATGCCGTTTCAAAATCAACAAACAAATGGTGTAGAACAGTTTAGGCTTATGAATTTTAGGCCCATAAATCGGCATCAGATGGTAATAATGTGGAAACTTACCGGTTATTCTTTGGATGTTTCGAGTCTTATTTAGGTATGGAGATTCTATCAGATTTGTTATAATGTGACTTTGGGACCGATGATTCTCAATTTTGAGTAATTTTTGTCGAAGCAGTCAATATTTTATCTGTCACAGTGCCAAAGATGATCTAAAACCATAATATTGGAACACGTTAGCAACTGCCTGACATTTTTCGCGGATGACATACCGTTATTCTTTGAGTCATCTAATGTGAAAGCAAACTTCCGAAAGCTCTAGCTTGATCAACTGATCCTATTTTTCAAATGTCATAAAATTTTTAGAAATTGAAATCGTTTAGGAGAGATCAGATGTCAGAAATTTTAAGGAAATTTCGAAATTTTCGGCAAGGTTATTCCCCACTAGGGCGTATCGAATTTTGAGAATTTTAATGGTCGCGATAGCCTGTGTGCGGAAAACGTAGATCATTGAAAACTAAGTCCAGACATATGGTTGATGGATCCGAAGGTGCCCGGGAAGAAGTCCCCCCGGACGACTTTAACTGTCAAATGGTCATAACTCGGAAAGTTAAGAGTATTTTTGAAAACAATGTTCTAGCAGGATGTAGAGCGTTAAAAACTCTACAAAACTGCCAAAGAAACCGATGGTCCAAAAGGTGTGTCTGTCGAGGTTTTCTAACATCGAAAGTTCGACATTTTCGTTTTTGACTTTTACTACATCGAGATCCCAAATATTTTGTAAAAGAGTTCAGCTACTGATATGGAATATTATTACCTCGACTCAGCAACACCGGTTACAGTGTCTGCACTGGCTTCGTGGGCGACGTGGGTACACTTAAAAAGTTCATTCATTAATGTTGAAAAAGTGGTTTCGGATGGATCGCCGACCGGGACAATGCCTAGTGTACTGGTAGAACTCGACCTCCTCTACAACCTCATGCCAAAAGCTAAAGTTAATAATTTGTCTCTCTGTCTCTCAGGAAATAAAAGTCAAAAACGAAAATGTCGAACTTTCGATGTTAGAAAACCTCGACAGACACACCTTTTGGACCATCGGTTTCTTTAGCAGTTTTGTAGAGTTTTTAACGCTCTACATCCTGCTAGAACATTGTTTTCAGAAATACTCTCAACTTTCCGAGTTATGACCGTTTGAAAGTTAAAGTCGTCCGGGGGACTTCTTCCCGGGCACCTTCGGATCCATCAACCATATGCCTGGAATTAGTTTTCAATGATCTACGTTTTCCGCACACAGGCTATCGCGGCCCTTAAAATTCTAAAAATTCGATACGCTCTATTCCCCACATTAGGCCGAGCTTAGACCATATTTTTATTGTAGTTAGGACTGTCATTACGGCCGCTTACTAACGTGGGGGTCTGATGATTTACAGATGGAAACATAATGATTTCACCGACTTGAAAGGCAATGCCAGCTCTATTCTCATTCGAGTCGTTCACGGATTTACTCCGCGCAGTGAAAACTCCCGTAACTGCAGTAACTTTCCTCATTTTAATAACCGAATTCAAATACTTAGACTAAATCCTTTGAAGTTTGGCTTCGATATCCAACAGTGCGTCAATCATAAACTTAGTGTCGTTCATCGGCTTCGGATGCAATACACTTCGACACGCCGATGTTAAATCTTGAGCTTTCAATGCAACTCGTCGTCTATTTCGTACAGAAATTAAATTCGGTTGTGCCACGATAGCGGCGATTAATCGCGTTGTAGCTTGAACCAGATGATACTCGTTTCCTTCGGTTGCCCACACCCGTTCATTCATCGATATCATCCGAGCGTAAATATCGAGCAGTAAATCCACATCGATTCCCATGGCAATGAGTGCGTCCGGCACCGGTGATTGTTCCAATCGTAACTGGCAGCACCTCAACTCCAATTCGTGTATCAGAAACGCGACGGGGAAACAGTTGCCCGAACTAATGTACTCTTTGGCCAAAATTTGAACTTTAGAAAGGAGTCGAGACGATTTTTCGTACGGTGAGCCGGGCAGATGCATTTCACGGTCGAGAATCTGCGTCCAAACGGATTCCACCAGCAATGGGTCATGGTGATGGGAACAATTCAAAATCGTCAATTTGCATTCGGGCATGTCGAATCGTTCGGCAAAGTCGGTGTACAATTGGGTCAGGTCGAACAATGACGCGTTCAGCTCCTTAACGGCTCGCTGTGATTCGTGATCGTTCTGATTCGACAGTGTGTCCAACAAGAGCTTCTGAACGCGGGCAATGTCCAGCTGTGATTTAAAGAGAGAGAGAGAAAGAACGGTCATCAATCGGACGTAAGGCACTCACACCCATTTTGATGTACAAACCTTGTCTTCTAAGTTCTTCAATAGGAATCCGTTATTGGCCGAGTATCCGATGGTGTCACTACGCATACACATTACAGCTCTGCCCAAGTATTCAATTCGTTGGATCAGCGGTATGGCATCGCTCTGTATCGATGCTAAATTGTCAAGGATATTTGTAGCTGCAGAGTGCTGCCCATTCAGTTCATGGTACTTCCACAACAAATCAGCCAAGCCTAAATCGTCCGGTCGTTGTTTAACCGAGTGCGTTAGGAATTCGCCGAGTGAAGGTTCTGAGATATCCAGCAATTCGGACAGCAGATTCTGTGACAGCAACCATTCGTACACCGAATTCTGTAGCAACTGATCGGGTGTCTGTAGTGCCAATGTGACGACATTCAATATCTGAGAGTTCAACGTCGGTTCCTGAGTGTCAGCCGATCTGGTCAAGTCACGTGACGCATTCTTATTGCAAGCGTTCAGATAGAATTGGTCGAGCATGTACTTGATTTCCTTGTAGAAATCCATTCGCCTCGAGAACACAATGTAGCCCTCTTGGTCGCCGGGCGGTTCATTGTTCTTGTAAAAATGTATGGCCGCTCCGTTCGGATCAATTTTTGCCGCACACACAGCACACAGTTCGATCACACCCTGATAGAAATTGGCTAAAGTAAATTGCTGACAAATGTTCGACAGCGGTAGATTCGGTGCGGCGTCTTTGCACAACTGCAGAGCCGTATGAAGTTTCTCTTTTTGCTCCTCATTGTCGGTACAATTTCGTGACGATATCAGAATTTCCGTTGCTTTGTGGGCGACTGCGTCTTCGTGGCGGTAGAGATTCGGGCAGACGTCTCGCAATTTTGACGATATGGCACCCACGGTTGCATTGTCATTCAAGTAGGTATTGATGAGGGACACAATGAACTGAGCGCAGGTATCGGCACGAGATAGAATTAAATCCCTAAAAAGAAACGAAGGGCGGGATGGCAATGGATGGATTGACACACAGATGGAATGAACGCTCACCTGAATGTGCAACAACAGAGAATGTCTTGTTCCTCCTTCTGTAAGCTGCGAAACATTTGGGGAAATTGATGTTCGCACAGAATCTTCCATAAACCGATCACCTCACAGGCATGTTCTGGAAATTAGTCTTTAGTTCAGTCACCACATTTACGAACCACCACCGATCAACACTCACTTATGAACAAAGCTAACGCTCCGAACGATCTCTTCTCTTCCGTCATCGCCTGCTCCAGCTGCTGTCTATTCATCGAGTTATCGTGGCTCTGAAACGCACCCAGCGTATTCCCCACCATGGAATGTTGACCGATATAGTTGGACATGTTGTTCATCAGAAATGAATCGACGAACGTCTTCGCGGCGTACAGATCGTCCAAAATGTGCGCACAGTCGAAATTCGTTATGGAACTGTTGCCGTCCACCGACGAGATGCATTTCTTCTTCCAAATCGGCCGCAACAGACGGCATATGTGCAGATAGAGGCCGGCGTGTTTAAACGAATAGCAAATGTTTGCGGTTGGGTCACCACTCGGTCCGGGATTCAAAATTTGATTGGTGACTGGAAGGAGGTTTATCGGAACGGTTCAATGTGATGGAAGAGTTTCGTTCGGCTGTTCAATTCTACTTACTTGGCGAGACAGGATACTGCTGTTGCTGTTGTTGTTGCATCGATAAAGTACTTCTCGGAGTAGAATGGAGCGGTGTCGACATAAACATCTGCATGTTACGATTCTGATTGTCTGCAACAAGTTTTACAAAAAAATTCAATTTTTTCCGGTCGTTGGCTCAGCACATCGATCACTCACTTGGCCATGGGCTACCCAACTGCCGAGTCACTGTTGCCGGATTTTTCACCAAATAATTTCCTCCAAAGTTCGGCTCTCCGCCGTACAACATAAAGGCCTGCGTTGCCCACATTCCAATGTCAGTACCTCGGAACGCTTCCATACAAGCCAACAGAACACTGGTCGCGCACGCATTCGCTTCCGTTTGACTCTGGAAGTATCCTTTGATTGCGTCATGATGCGGTCCGTGGCATGCCAGTAACAACTGCATCAACATGTGCATCGGCTTGACGAGCGAAACGATTTGCACTCCTTGATTGGTCAGCAACACCACCTTCTTATTGGTTTTCGCATTTTGCAGTGGACTGCTGATCGTCGATGACGAATTGTCACTTCCCATTTCGGCGATGCTCCACACTTGGCCGTTTAATGGCATTACGGTGGAGGATTCGGCCAAGTACGGTCGCAATGGGAATGGTTCGGCACTAAGTGACCACAGTACATCTTGATCTTGTTGTGGTGTGGAGACCATTAAGAGTGTTCCGTTGCTGTAGAAAGCGGAATGAATAAGCTTAGGTTTCCCAATGGTAGCATTCGGTGTGTAGCCAGGCGGCAGTCGCCCATGCAATAGATACAAGCCTTGTGGTTTCATCGATTCGTTGGGCACGTTAACATTTTGTTGCTGTATCAGTGGCACGGTTGAGAAATACAATCGGACACCATGTTGGGTGACTGCGACCAGATGCAAATTCGGACAATCACTTGCTGTTAGTGGACAAATGGCCACAATCGGTTTGAAAACGAGTTCGTCGATGGTCCTGCAATGAGAACCGATCGAATCAATTTCGCAAAAATCGACGGACTTCCGTTGATACATACGTCAGGATGTTTCGGGCATGGTATGCGATGTCACTTTGTGACATTCTGGCTAATCGTCGGGTGTCTTGGCTGTCTGTTCCCAAATGCCACGCTTCTATCGCTCCTTTTTCCGTCAACGCATACATGAGGTGTCTGGAGTCATCAACAACCATTTTGACGATGGCATCAACTTCCTACGAATGCAGAGAGAGATTACTGCGTAGCACACTCGTTGTCGGATGTACTGCGGTGGCAAGAACTTACCGAAAACACTTTCAAAAACCCTGGCACCATGTACGACATCAATCCTTGCGAGTGATTGACTTTCCAACACCGTTTACCCAGCCATGTTGATTCGGCTCTGTAGGAAATTTCGTACAAACATCCGTCTCGACCGCCCAGAAGTATCCGGTGATCTTTCGTTCCCACAACGGTTGTAATTGCGACGTCAGTGTTTACGATGAAAATTGGCTTGTTCATCAGTTGCATTTCATTGTAACTTGTTCGGTCACCGGTCGATGGTAGCGACGTTGTGGTATCACCGAACGTAACACCGAGCACAACGATTTCGATTGGCGTCGTTAAAACTAATAAATATTTTACGTCCGATATGAAAACGCCTGGTTTCGGCTGAACCAGGCCGACGCTCACAATTAAATGGTTCAAACCATCGAAATATGCTGCGTCTCTGCCATGTTCATAGGTCCAAATCTGTTCAGAGAAATCAGCAATAAGAGTGAATCAGGAACGGTAAATGCGACACTCACATAAATGTCCGAGTCAATAGTCAACCACGCTCGTCCAATCTCCGGAAACAGTCCCATCATACAATGACAATTGATATCTGAAATCAGCAGAAAACTTGTAGCTCACATCGCCCACGAAATTAGCCGTTTGATTCAAATTACGGTTGAAATGTTCCATGACTTCGGGTGGGATCGGGATTTTACCGACCGATTCGATTTGATTGAGATTTTTCAGGCCCATTGACAGATTGGTCAGACTTTGATAATCGAAATCGTTCAGACCACTAGCCGTAGCCATTCCGTGTTGGGTGATTCCAGTAACCTGCAGTCGTTATTACATTTTTTAATCAAATCCAGTTGAGGTTATGTTGAGTAAAACAAAACGACACAAACGATTTGGGAAGAGAATCTTCGAAAATCGAATTATACGGGCGCTGACAATCAAAACATCAACCGTCGGAGATTACTCCCAAAAATATTCTGCCATCAAATTGCATCTAAATGGATGAACACAAACCTCCAACAAACTTGGCGCTGAATTATCATACATATCATGTCGATCAAGCATATTCCCAGCATATTCAATTGCATCCGATTGACCATTCATTTCCGAAATATTCATTGCAGCTTAATTATGTTTACACAGTATCGGTTAAGAAGCGTTTCGAACGAACTATTTTAAAAGAAATCAACTTTTTCCACAATTTACGGTAAACATCAGAGAATTCTGAAAAGCCGGTCACTGGTAATCGAAGCTGTTGCCGCCATTTCGATATGTTTTTGACAGCTGTTACGATTTGCGTGTGTGTGTGTTCGTCACACTGTCAAAATTAAAAAATGCCGCGAACATTTAAAACGAATCGACAAAATGCTAAATTGTACAAGGTTCTGAAAGAACAGGTTAAGACACTCACGAAGGCACACACATTTTGACAAATAGATGCTTTTTGTTGAACACACTCATTAAAGATTGTTTGAAATGTCAACTTGAAGAAAAGAAAGAGTTTTTATCAAGTTGACATTCTGTTCAACAAAAAGCATCTATTTGGCAAAATTTGTGTGTCACCGCCTTCGTGATTTCCTTGAACCTTGAAATTGTAGCCTAAATTTGTGCGAAAAAATAACATATTTTCGATGATAACTTCCCATCCACAGCCTTTCTGGAAAAAGTGTTAAAAGTGGTGTAACCCATTATGAGAAAACGCAATATTTCTCTAAAATTGGAACAAATTCTCAGTTTTCTCATAGAAGCCAACATTGTTATTACTGAAAGCCAACACTTCTCGACACAAAACGACGGTCCCACTATTTCCAGAAAGGGCGCGGATAAAAATAGATTACTTTTCGCACAAATTTAGGCTACAATTTAACGTTTTGTCGATTCGTCTGAACAATTTTTCAAAAAATTTTGATTTTGTCAAATTTTTTTTGTCAAAGAATTAGATAAAGGAATGTGCTCTCGTTTGACAAGGCCTTCAATTCGGGTGTGTTGAACCGGCACTGGTGACAAATTCTTTGTTGTTATAAGTGGCCATGCATGTAGGAAAATGCTGTTGGGAAACTAAAGCTGAAATGTAATAAATTGTTCTATAATTCTATTACATTTCTAGTATATTTCGTCATAATGTCGGCGCTTCATTTTATTGTGAACCCACTTCACTCCTAATGTCATTTCACGGATAAACTACCAGAGTGAAGTTTTCCCACTAGAAAATTGGACGCAAAGAATGAAGCACTGACAAACATTGTGGCGCTTCTACTGGCCAATGTTCTCCAATCGCTTACTCTTATTCACGCCGTAAGTGTGTCTAAAATTTGAATTTCAAGTGTACGAGTCGATGAAAAAGGGAAATACATTAGAGCGCTTGTATGAAAATGACGCTGCGTTAGAAAGACTTGCGTGGGAAAGGTTTTGAATTGCGACTACACTTACTACAAATTCACGCCATAAGTGCGCTTCAGAATTTGAATTTTCGATGAATCGATGGATGTACCAATGAGAGAGATGCTAATATGATGACTGGGTCGTTTCGTCATATTAGCAACTCTCTGGAGCTAATAATTTAAAAATAAATTTCAACGTATTCTTACTGTGGATTTACATAGCAACGTAAAAGTGACAGATGCAAAAATTTTCTCATACGGCAACTCGAAATTTCATTCATAATTTTAATTTTATGAATGAAATTTCGGGTTGCAGTATTTAAAAAACATTGCATCTGTCACTTTTACGTTGCTATGTAAATCCACGGTTATAATAAAGCCTAAAGCTAGTTGATTAAATACAATACTGCCTTTATATGCTTTATAGCCTGTACAGAAATTCTATTTTTTTCGTCGCTCAGTGTACGCGCTGAGTTGATCAATATAAGAAATTATGACAACTCTCACATCAGGAGCGCGTTCAAGAGCTCGTACAAGAATTGTATTTCGTTCACTCAAGTTAACTTTTGTCGCTCAGCTAATACTGTCAAAGTTAACTGTGAGTTTAGATTCTCCACGGCCGATTTTGTCCGTGAAGAATTACCTTGTCAGTGAAACTTGACATTTCTGATGTAAATGATGATGTACGCTCCCCAATAGCCCAATAATTCTATTTTATTCACTGACGTTAACTTCTGTCCCTCAGTTAATCGTGTCAAAGTTAACTTTGTGGTTATATTCTTTGATCGTGAAAAATTAACTCGTCAGTGACAAGTGTCAATAAAGATATCAATTAGTTTTGGATGTCAGTTATCAAAAATTATTAGTTTTCAATCGACAAGTCTTGTGTAAATAGTAAAAATTACCTAAAAAAATTTGTTTGTACTGAAGTGAGAGTTGTCAAAATTTAGTTTCATTCAAAGTTGTGAAAGAACAGGTTAAGACAACCACGAAGGCGGTGACACCAAATTTTATACATATAGTGTGAGAAATCAACTTGAAGTTCCATTTTACATATAGACTTCGCAGCCGTTGACGCAATTGTGTGTCACCGCCTTCGTGATCAACTCAGGGTTTTCTTAACCTGTTCTTTCAGAACCTTGGTTTCATTAACTCAGTACGTTCACTGAGCGACGAAAAAAATAGAATTTCTGTACGGGCTTCAGTACAAAGTTTATTAAATAAATTTTCACTATTTACACAAGATTTGTCGATTGAAACCTAATTATTTTTGATAACTGACATCCAAAACAAGGAAGTCCAAGAATATAACTTTGACAGTATTAACAGGAGCAACAAAATTATTGTAGAGACGTCAGAATGATTTTTTCTTTTTTTCTTTTTTGCTTGGATGCTTTACTTGATGCTTTAGAAAATCGAAGGAGTTTAGGCAAATTCATGGATTTCAAAATCTCATCTTGAAAATACCCGCCACATTTGTGAGAAACAATAAACCAAAAAGTTTGCTGGGAAAACGATAGTCAAAATGAACACACTTCGTTACCCCCCTCTCTGAATATTTATATGTCAAAAAAGCCGCCGATCTGAACAGCCATTGATTTGTATTTTTCATGGAAAAATAACAACAACGCTAACAAATCATGGACAAAACTCCGGATTGTAATTTGGATCGGATAAAAGACGAACCGGCTGAATGTAAGAATGAACCGTTAAGCCGTTGTGATGGTCAAGCTAATGAATTCGTTGATAACACATCTATTATGGTATCGGTTCCACTATCTGCTTCTGAAATTTCCGAAATCGATTCCATTGTACTCAATGACTCGGTATCAAAAGAAGTTGAAAATGATAAACCGGCTGATGTGCCCCCCGTGGAACCGATGGAAGTTAACGAACAAGATAAGAGTGATATTCCCGACGCTAATTTGACTGAAGATATTGATTTACCGTCAACTGCCACTCAAAGTACTACTGTGGCCACATGTGACAAATCTATAGCAGATCCCTCATCTACTCAACCAAATATCGAAAAGGGAGATGACACAAACGTCGACGAAAATGATGTTGTGATGCTGTTGAGCGACAGCGAAGATGAGGATACTGCGAGAAAAAGCAGACTGGTCGACACTGCGGAAATGATTGAAAAATTTTCAACGCAAGGAGTGACGTTGGAAGTCGTCAAGCCAGCGAACGATAAATTGAGAGCTGCATCAGTGCGCACAGAGAATGTTGAAAATAAAACCAACGACAATGACACAAGTGTCATCATGCTAGATGACTCTCCTCGAGAAGTCGAGGCTCCCACTAATGATAGAGATTCAGCGAAACGGAATGCGATAGGTGAGTAATCGTCAGACCATTTGAGCCACTTGAATGTCAAATTCATTTCTTTTAGAAGTGGACGAAGAGCCACCTCCACAAACCGCAAACGAAACCGACGACCCGGCTCAAAATGCGCTACAAATGATCAGACAGCTTGTTGACGGATGTTACCCTGATGACAAGGAAAGCACTGCAGCAACAACAGCCACGACAACAACAACAACAACAACAGCTTCAAAATCGACAGACTCTCCTGCCCCGAACGAATCTCAAAAGACTCAATCCACTTTCCGGCTTGTCGGAATGGATAAATTGCTGGAAACGAATTCAGTGAAATCCGGAGAGAAGCGAGAGTGCATCAACTTCGACTGTAAATCGAAGAAGTCGGTGGAATTCTACAAAGCTCCGCTGTTGGCGCTCAGTCATTTTAACGTTCCACGAAAGGTGAATCGGGCCCAGTTTATCTGTCAAAATTGTTTCGATGTTTCGGTCAACGATTATGAACGCATGGGAGTGGCGCTGGTCAATCAACAACCGTTGTTGTTAGAGGAAGTGCCTGTTCGTCCCGAAGTGGTCGAAATACTTGATAGTGAAGAGGAAGACAATGGTGGTGGCAGCAGCAAATATGTCGATGACATCAAGCCACTGTCATTGGACACGTTGACCTTACTCGAAGACCATTTCGAGGACGTGCTAAAGGAAGCATTCAATCGTATCAATATTGCACAGCAAATGGCCTGGACCGATCAAATTCTGAATGTGAGCTAGACCACTAGACCACTTGTGGCGAAAATTCCCTTTTTACCAGTTGTTCCGTTACAGCACAAAATCGACAAGAACGAAACCAAAACCGAGGAACTCGAACTTCAAGTCAAATCAATGCAAAAGCTAGCCGATTCCATGTACGACAAATTGTACAAAAACACAAACTTTGTCATCGAAGAGCTGCCACCGTTCGATTTGAACGAGAACAAGCAATTGCACATGTACGGGCCGAATTATCCGCCTCAAGGTGAACTGATTTATCCGCCGGTTGACATGAATTCGTTGTATTATGCGGTTCGTGCCAAATTGCTGACCACTTGGATACCATGCAAAGTCACTGAACGAGTCGACGCATCTGTGGATGGGGTGAGTTTGAGTTGAATTATGTACTCGAAGTTGCTGGAAAGCGTTTAAACCTTCAGTGAAGGACGAAGGTCCTTCACCATCACCATTGTTCCTTACTGTTGAACTTTGAGAAAACCGTTCCTTTGAATCAAAAATCAAGATTCCAATTGCAGAGTAGTCTCCGTATCCATGAGTAGTGGACCAGGTGGACACGGTCAATATCGTCCTGACGCCTTCAATTTCCCGGGAAACAAATTTTTGGTGAAAATATTTCCCGGACCAGATCATGTCCGGAGCGATAGCGGAGGACTTGATGCAGTCTAACTTCCAAAAAAAGAACGAAGAAATTTTTTTGAGACGCGGCAACTATATATAGGCGAGAATTTGAGATTCTTTCCTTTGGCCTGTATCACCACAAATTCTGCCGGAGATACATCGTTTTGAAGTTGGTCATTTTGATAGAAAATGCACCAAATTAACGTTTTCCAAACAATCAAAATCTTTCAACTTACTCTGTATGTTTCTATCTATCTGTCTGTCTATCTATCGACGGTCGATCTCGGAAACCAGTCAGCCAATTTCCATGAAATTTTGCAGGTACCTCAGGGTGGGCATAAAAATGAAAATGTGATACGCCATTACCCCAGGAAAAACCAGAATTTTGTTTTATTGACCTCGAAGTGGTTTCTGAGTGTGGTTTTCGAGGGTCGGGAATGCGTTTTCGGGTGTAGCTTAGCTGTATTGAAACCTACAGAGGCGTGCGACCAATCAAATGAAAGGTATTCGTAACACGATTCGAACAAAAAAATAATTCGTTTGAGCTAGAGTGACCAAATTTTGAGCTACTCGAGCGTAGGATGAAAGGACTAATATTTTTTTGGGTTATGAGAGATAGAGAATTACTTTCGTCGGCAAAGTCTCAGAGTTTTACGAGTAGAACAGAGGGGCATATGTGAAAAATGTCGAAAGTTGGAAATGGGTGGGTCAATTGGGGTTTTGGAGATATTTCTTGAATGGTGGCAGATAGAGAATTACTTTCTTCGTCAAATTTTCGAATTTCGTCAAATTTCGTCAAATTTTCGAATTTCGTCAAATTTCATCATATTTTCGAATTTCGTCAAATTTTCAAATTTCGTCAAATTTTCGAATTTCGTCAAATTTCGTCAAATTTTCCAATTTCATCAAATTTTCAAATTTCGTCAAATTTTCAAATTTCGACAAATTTTCAAATTTCGTCAAATTTTCAAATTTCGTTAAATTTTCGAATTTCGTCAAATTTTCGAATTTCGTCAAATTTTCAAAATTCGTCAAATTTTCAAATTTCGTCAAATTTTTGAATTAAAACTGTAAACTGTTACAAAAAGCAGTGTTGACTACACTTCTAAAACGACTGATATCCCAACAAAAATCTCTTCGAGAAAAGTGTGACGCAGTCTTTGAAATACAATTTCTAAAATGAATGATATCGCTAGAGTTGACGCTTTCAGCTTCGTTACGCAAAAATTAAATTTTACACCCAATTTGAGTTCAAACAAGCTGGCTTAGTTTTTCTCATCATCTGCCAAATAATTTTTACCAAAAAAAAAATTTGACTGGAAACAACCAAAATTTGATCTGTTCCTGAACATTTGCCACTTTGCGACGCAGATTTTTTTGGTAAAATTTTGGTTGTTTCCAGTCAAATTTTTTTTTGGTAAAAATTATTTGGCAGATGATGAGAAAAACTAAACCAGCTTGTTTGAACTAAAATTGGGTGTAAAATTTAATTTTTGCGTAACGAAGCTGAAAGCGTCAACTCTAGCGATATCATTCATTTTAGAAATTGTATTTCAAAGACTGCGTCACACTTTTCTCGAAGAGATTTTTGTTGGGATCATTTACATGCCCAATTTAAGTGGAGGAAATTCGTGTACCGTCAGGAATCTTGTTTCCTCTCGTATTCGCCGCGTAGACGTTTCCCTTTTATCATCCTTAAGAAGATTACATTATAAGTAGGTGATGCACTTACACCTTCGGTAGGCTCTCTTTGTAGGGATCGTGAAGAATCCAAATCCAAATTGGTTATTTGTCGAAGTTTTGTGGAAAAGTTCCTCGAGAATAACCGCCGTTTCTTGGTTCCCCTTCTCTTCCAGAAGAAAATGTTCAAAGTCAGATTTCTACGTACCAAAGGTGTGCTCAACAAAACTGTTCCCGGCAACCATTTAGCATACGGCACAGCACCATCCGTTCGTTTAACCGTCGGCACCCGTGTGATTGCATTGTTTACGATGGAGCCTCACGACAATTTACGTTCGACCTTCTTCCCTGGTAAGTGAATTCGCTTGAGGAACTGTTGAACTTCAAAATTGTCAACATTTTTTGCATTTCGTAGGAATCGTAGCCGAACCACTTCAACAGTACAACAAATGGCGCTACTTGATATTTTTCGATGACGGCTACGCCCAATATGTCACACCGGACAATCTGCGACTCATTTGTTCGCCATCGCCTAACGTGTGGGAGGACGTTTATCCCGATGCAGCCGAATTTATCAAATCGTATTTGGAGCAATACAAAACCCAACGACCGATGGTGCAAGTGAAACGTGGACAACGCATGATAACCGAATGGAACTCAGAGTGGACGCATGCTCGTGTCCATGACATTGATGGCAGTTTGGTGCAAATGTATTTTGAAAATGCCAAACGTTCAGAGTGGATCTATCGCGGTTCAACGAGACTGGGCCCGTTGTACAAAGATCGTCAGTTACAGAAGCATTCGGTCAGTTCTGGCAAGCGGAACGAACCGTTTGTTGAGTACATGACCATTGACGATGACGGCAAGAATAAGACATCGACGGCAGCGAAACCAGTTCAGGCACAGAAGCCAGTTGCTGCAAAGCCATCGCACACAAACACACCATCGCAAACACCTAACCCACCATCGCACACACCTAACACATCTTCGCAAGTAGCACCACAATCGGGGGAGGAAAAGCGCTCCGTTGCAAGAAAGAGTGTAACGGCACCACAACGTCCACAGCCGGCTGTTCAGCATATGAACAGCGCAACCATTTATATCGAAGAGGACAATCGACCGAAAGGAAAAGTGGTTTACTACACAGCGAAGAAACACATGCCACCCAGAAAGTTCGTACCGCACAAATGTGGTGTCGGCTGTCTGTATGAAGTGAAACACAATCTGAGCACGTACAGTCCGTTAGCGAAACCCCTACTGTCCGGTTGGGAACGGAAAATTCTGCGAAATAAAACGAAGAAAAGCGTCGAATATCGAACTCCGTGCGGACGGAACTTGAGAAACATGGCCGAGCTGCATCGATATCTCCGCCAAACGAAATGTGCGTTGAACGTTGATAATTTTGACTTCGATTTTATGGTTCATTGTCTGGCTGAATACGTCATTGACACCTGTGTCGTACAAAAGCAGGTAAGAGAATTGATTCGACTGTTGGTGTGGAACGGCAAAAAATTCCCTTTCAAATTTGCAGGACTTGTCGGATGGATGTGAACCGATGGTGGTTCCGTGCGTCAATTCCTATGACAATACAATGCCGCCTCCGTGTGTTTATTCCGCGAAACGTATACCAAACGAAGGAGTCAACTTGAATCTCGATACGAATTTTATGTGTGGCTGTGATTGCGAAGACGATTGTATGGTAAGTGCGTGCCACGGAGGGAGGGCTAGTCTTTATCCCAACAAAAATCTCTTCGAGAAAAGTGTGACGCAGTCTTTGAAGTACAATTTCTAAAATGAATGATATCGCTAGAGTTGACGCTTTCAGCTTCGTTACGCAAAAATTAAATTTTACACCCAATTTTAGTTCAAACAAGCTGGCTTAGTTTTTCTCATCATCTGCCAAATAATTTTTACCAAAAAAAATTTGACTGGAAACAACCAAAATTTTACCAAAAAAATCTGCGTCGCATGTGGCAGATAAATTTTCTTGCTGGTCTGTTCCTGAACATTTGCCACTTTGCGCTTTCAGCGTCAACTCTAGCGAAATTCGAAAATTTGACGAAATTCGAAAATTTGACGAAATTCGAAAATTTGACGAAATTCGAAAATTTGACGAAATTCGAAAATTTGACGAAATTCGAAAATTTGACGAAATTCGAAAATTTGACGAAAATCGAAAATTTGACGAAATTCGAAAATTTGACGAAATTCGAAAATTTGACGAAATTCGAAAATTTGTCGAAATTCGAAAATTTGGCGAAATTCGAAAATTTGACGAAATTCGAAAATTTGACGAAAATCGAAAATTTAACGAAAATCGAAAATTTGACGAAGAAAGTAATTCTCTATCTGCCACCATTCAAGAAATATCTCTAAAACCCCAATTGACCCACCCATTTCCAACTTTCGACATTTTTCACAAATGCCCTTCTTTTCTACTCGTACAACTCTGAGACTTTGCCGAAGAAAGTAACTCTCTATCTCTCATAATCGCAAAAATATTAGTCCTTTCATCCTACGCTCGAGTAGCTCAAAATTTGGCCACTCTAATCACTCTAGCTGAAACGAATCTGCCCCGATTTTTTAAATTATTTTTTTGTTGGAATCGTGTTACGAATACCTTTCATTTGATGGGTCGCACGCCTCTGTAGGTTTCAATACAGCTAAGCTACAGCCGAAAACGCGTTCCCGACCCTCGAAAACCACACTCAGAAACCACTTCGAGGCCAATAAAACAAAAT
The DNA here is from genome assembly GCF_014529535.1 of Bradysia coprophila. Taxonomy (NCBI): domain Eukaryota; kingdom Metazoa; phylum Arthropoda; class Insecta; order Diptera; family Sciaridae; genus Bradysia; species Bradysia coprophila. Next base: position 1,760,967 of record NW_023503807.1, read on the forward strand.
TCTGGTTTTTCCTGGGGTAATGGCGTATCACATTTTCATTTTTATGCCCACCCTGAGGTTCCTGCAAAATTTCATGGAGATTGGCTGACTAGTTTCCGAGATCGACCGTCGATAGATAGACAGATAGATAGACAGATAGATAGACAGATAGATAGACAGATAGATAGACAGATAGATAGACAGATAGATAGACAGATAGATAGACAGATAGATAGACAGATAGATAGACAGATAGATAGACAGATAGATAGACAGATAGATAGACAGATAGATAGACAGATAGATAGACAGATAGATAGACAGATAGATAGAAACATACAGAGTAAGTTGAAAGATTTTGATTGTTTGGAAAACGTTAATTTGGTGTATTTTGTATGAAAAGTGACCAATTTCAAAACGATGTATCTCCGGCAATTTTAAAGTTACATAGTCGAGTGATAGCTCGTTTTACTCGTATTTGAAGCGCGAATAAGATAAAATAGGATTTGTGGTGATACAGGCCAAAGGAAAGAAACTTAAATTCTCGCCTATATATAGTTGCCGCGTCTCAAAAAAATTTCTTCGTTCTTTTTTTGGAAGTTAGACTGCGTCAAGTCCTCCGCTAACGCTCCGGACATGATTTGAATGCTGAAGACATTCACATGTTTATTTGCAGGACAAAAGTAAATGCCAGTGCTGGAAACTAACACTTGATGGTGCACAGTTCGGTAATCCGAATACGCCCATCGACCAAGTCGGCTATGAATTCAAGAGGTTACCGAATCCAGTACCAACGGGCATCTACGAATGCAATACGCGTTGCAAATGCTCCAAAACGTGCTTGAACCGTGTCGCACAGCATCCGCTGCAATTGAAGCTACAAGTGTTCAAAACTGTGAGCCGAGGGTGGGGACTCCGTTGCTTGAATGATGTGCCAAAGGGCAGCTTCATTTGCATCTATGCCGGAGATCTTTTGACTGAACAGAATGCAAACATTGCCGGTGATAATTATGGCGATGAATATTTCGCCGAATTGGTAAGAGAACAGAATGACTGGACTGACCAGTTCGATAACATCAATTTTCCATTTTCCACAGGATTACATCGAAGTTGTGGAAAATTTGAAGGAGGGCTACGAACCGGGAGTGATGGACGATGACTTCGACGACGACGAATTCGATCCCGACAAGACGAAAGACGATTCGGATGACGACGAGTATGTGGCAACGGTATCGCAGGGACCGCGACAAACCCGATACAATACGCGTCATTCAGTGGACGCCAGCAATAAGAAGAAAACCACCGAAACGCCGAAACTGAAGGTCGATCCAGCGTCCGGTTCCAATTCGGACGAAGAAGATGCCCAGCGGCAATTGATCAGTTTCATGCCGAATGCCGATTCCGTCGAGTTCGAAAACAATACGACCAATCGGTACCGGTCGATTCGGAAATTTTACGGCAAAAACGAAAGCGTTTTCATCATGGACGCTAAGAAGCTGGGCAACATCGGACGATACTTCAATGTAAGTGAATGTTGTGACGATCAACCGTATCTGTAATTGACCAAGTTTCTCTGTCTCAATGTAGCATTCCTGCTCGCCGAACCTATTCGTGCAAAATGTGTTCGTTGATACGCACGATCTGCGATTTCCGTGGGTCGCCTTTTTCGCACTGTCTCACATTCGAGCTGGCAGCGAATTGACGTGGAATTACAATTATGATGTGGGTAGCGTGCCCGGCAAAGTTATGTACTGTGAATGCGGTGCGGAAAACTGTCGAGGACGACTGTTGTAAATATGAAGAGAACAAAGGAACCAGCAGTAATTAAACTCACAGCGTCAAAGCAATTACGGAAAATATTTTTTTTTCATTTTTCACGTTCCTGCAACGGTTTATGCCAGTAAAGGAACCAGCACCGTTTGTGTGTTAGTGTGTGCGCTACTCATAAATCCATCGACCCATAAATATGAGCATGCCAAACCTGTAAATATGCATTTTTATAACGCGCGGTCTGTGGGACGACGGCACCGTGGGGGGTGTAAGTGCAATGAATTTGCACCATTTCTAAAACACCGCACATATTATATTTCGATCGGCACACAAAAGTAACCGCAAACAACTGCCATACACATATACACGCCGGAATGTCTGTTTCGCACATAAATACACGACTCTGTGAAACCACCCTACATCATTTCGGTGTGAAAACCAACAAACATTGTCGGACAACAATACAACATATTACACGCCGAACATGCTTCTTTCTTCATTTATTATTTATCGTCTTGTTGCCAGCATCGATGCAAGAGGAATATTTGCATATATGTACGTTGCATGGTTTGGCAAGTTTGGTTCTATTCTGTAAATGGTATTTTTCGGAGGTGGGTTACGGGGGTTTTCAACTCTACAAATTTCTTTTAAAAAAAATGGAACGTAAGTTTGTTGTTCAGTAGAGGTGTCCAAAATTGTATGGAAAAATTAAAGTTCCAAAATGTTTGGGGCGCAGGGCAGAAAATCATTCTATATGGTCCCCTGATAAAAAGTGTCTATGGGAACGACTCGATCCGAATCGATTTAGGGGTCGCTCATTGACGAAGTATGTGAAAAATAGCCAAAATCGCTTGCAAACCAGGTTTTTAGAAAAAAAATTATTTTGGACTGATGATGAAGAGTGATGTTAGGACATCTTAGTTTATATTAGTGTAAAATCATCACGAAAAAACACTTTTCAACTTTTCCCGTGTATCGGCACCTACTGTGTCCAGGCAGTGCTTGTCAAAGATCAGATTCATAGCGTATATTCTGAGAGCGAGTCCTTATCGGTGACGACCAAAACCCAAAAAATTATTATGTGGAAATGGTCTGCGTAACGAGGGCTTCAAGATAATGCAAAGAAAAGTTTCATTATTTCAGATTTGTTTGATACTTTTCAGATTAAACTTATTACTCGGCGTCCCCGGCGAACTTTGGTAAGTGCACTGGACGTTCACGCAAAGGATCCGATCTCTTTTTGTCATTTCTTGATAGCTTACCATGTAACCATTTAAAATAAACCAAATTTGTCAGAAGGTACAGACTAAGTCGACTTCGATGAGACCTAATGTGTGCCCATGTCGAATTTCTCGAAAATTTCAGTAAGAAGAAATTCGAAAATTTCAAATTTCATGATTTTCAGAGCAGAGCTTATTTACGACAGTAAATGAGAATATTACTTTGAAATTATATACCTTAAAAGTGTGTAAGATGAGATGATAAATTTCATCTTTCGAATTTTTTCTTACTGAAATTTTCGAGAAATGCGACATGGGCACACATTAGGTCTCATCGAAGTCGACTTAGTCTGTACCTTCTGACAAATTTGGTTTATTTTGAATGGTTACATGGTAAGCTATCAAGAAATGACAAAAAGAGATCGGATCCTTTGCGTGGACGTCCAGTGCAACTCACCAAAGTTCGCCGGGGACGCCGAGTAATAAGTTTAATCTGAAAAGTATCAAACAAATCTGAAATAATGAAACTTTTTTTTGCATTATCTTGAAGCCCTCGTTACGCAGACCATTTCCACATAATAATTTTTTGGGTTTTGGTCGTCACCGATAAGGACTCGCTCTCAGAATATACGCTATGAATCTGATCTTTGACAAGCACTGCCTGGACACAGTAGGTGCCGATACACGGGAAAAGTTGAAAAGTGTTTTTTCGTGATGATTTTACACTAATATAAACTAAGATGTCCTAACAACACTCTTCATCATCAGTCCAAAATATTTTTTTTTCTAAAAACCTGGTTTGCAAACGATTTTGGCCATTTTTCACATACTTCGTCAATGAGCGACCCCTAAATCGATTCGGATTGAGTCGGTCCCATAGACACTTTTTATCAGGGGACCATATAGAATGATTTTCTGCCCTGCGCCCCAAACATTTTGGCAATTTAGTTTTTTGGACACCCCTATTGTTCAGCACATTTGGGAATAAATGATAATCGTGGAGGGAAATGGAAAAATTAGATGTTGGGGCCAGTACAGTCGAGTGGATTTTATGAGAGAAGCAGACAAGTGATCCCACTCTTTAGTGCAGGTAATTTCTTGAGCACTACGTTCTTTAAGACTTTTCTTGGTTCAATGTGGCTTGCCACGAAAAGTTGTGGAACCAAATTTTTTATGGAAAATGGAAAATTACTTTTCCAGCCGGAAAAGCCATTCACATTCATAAGAAAACCTTCTTCGAAGTCGAAAGTACATTATCTTTTTGAAAAATTTCTTCTGTTCTGGAAAATTATCATTAACGTTTGTCATTTTTATTTTTTGATTTGAATTCCATTTACAACACTATTCTGAAATATTTTGTAAAATATAAAATATTTCATCCAACCCTTTATGATCTTCACCAAAAGTGCCCATAACTCTGGCAGCGTTCGTGCGTTGTATTGCCATACCTATTCGCTGTTTCAGGTACATTTTTGATCTGTTTTCACCAGTTCGTTCCTGGATCAAATTTCCTAATGTATCGATGAATTGTATTGCTTCGGCACACCATGGGCCTAACGTCTCGACTGCAAACGGTAGGATTATGTAATTTTGCTCCAGTAATTTTTTGTACTTGTTCAATTTAACGCCGGCAGCTTTTGTCGCTACTTTACCGGGTCCATTACATGAAAGATGAATGTAAGACGGCGCCATGGTATCAGAGCATGTAGCATCCCATACCAAATTTTGTCCTTTGCTCCATGGTATAAGTGTTACGCCATCAACTCTTTTCCCATCATCTCTGAACATGCCTGGAGGCTCTCGCATTGCAGGAATATTTGATGATTTTAATGACAAGTGAATGATGTTGTTTAACTCCGAATGACATGGTATTCGTCCTGCACTTTTAGAGCAACTGAGTCCATGTAATCCATCCTTGAAAACCATTTCTCCACAAACACATTTGTGACGCGAGCATATATCCAAACCGAAACGTAAAGCTATCGATATTCGAAATGTATTGTTGTCCAACAGAGTGCCTAAATGTTTTGATGGTAGTGCAGCCAACCAGAAATTCGACTCAACCGTCGCTGACGCAAAATATCTTGCTTTGTCCTTGTCTGAATTGAAACGCAAATTGGCCACTTTCTCTGATATGCCTATGTTATCCCACGAACGTTGGCTCGACATGATGTCAGGAATAGAATTGAAACGTGTAAACCAATCTTCCATTGCCAGAGTGTAATCAGCAACCATTGTCTCATCTGATAATTGTGGATCAATCGATGTGACGAGATTAATTACTGAATGTACCGAGCTGATGAATGACGGCAAACATATTTCTGTAGACTTTCTGATGCCGAGGCCTCCACAACGTGCAGGCAATGAAATTAGTTCCCATTTGTCGCATTTGAACTTTGAGTTACATATCGTTTCGAGCGTTGTTTTAATGTCTTCGTCAATTGAATTTAACAGGTCTCTGTGTTTGAAGTAGCCAGTTGATCTCAACAAATACGTTAACTTGGGTATGGAGAAACAATTTTTCAACAGGAAGGACGCCATATGATGATTCAATGTGCCAATTCGTTCAAACATTATCTTTAATTTACTGTGCATTTTGACTAAAACCTTCTCCTCCGCCTCTTCTGTGATCGGTGCTCCTAGGAGTTCGAAATCGTTATTATCGACCACTTTAATGCCAGCCGAAATTGTGTTGAATTGATCAATTATCATTTGATCTTTATCACCGCAAAAGAAGAGTTCACACTTTGTGGGATTGATTTCTAGACCCATTCTTTGACATTCTTGTATCAAAAATTTGAAATCGGTTAATACAACAATTCGGTGTGGCACATTTTGTACTACAAAATCTGAGAAAGTGAAATTTGTGAGAAAAACAACAAATAATCGTTTTAATTAGTTATTTGACCCACGAACAGTAGTAAGAAGTCGATTTCGTTGCAAATACACATTTTTCGATATTTTTACATAAGGTTGAACTTCGTGGTATACCGTGTCAATATAATGTGCTACATCGAGATCCCAAATATTTTGTAAAAGAGTTCAGCTACTGTTATGGAATATTATGTGCACTTACTGGCCAAGGTTACCTCGACTCAGCAACACCGGTTACATTGTCTGCAATGGCTTCGTGGGCGACGTGGGTACACTTAAAAAGTCCATTCAAAAATGTTGAAAAAGTGGTTTCGGATGGATCGCCGACCGGGACAATGCCTAGTGTACTGGTAGTACTCGACCTCCTCTACAACCTCATGCCAAAAGATAAACTTAATAATTTGTCTCTCAGGAAATAAAAGTCAAAAACGAAAATGTCGAACTTTCGATGTTAGAAAACCTCGACAGACACACCTTTTGGACCATCGGTTTCTTTGGCAGTTTTGTAGAGTTTTTAACGCTCTACATCCTGCTAGAACATTGTTTTCAGAAATACTCTCAACTTTCCGAGTTATGACCATTTGAAAGTTAAAGTCGTCCGGGGGGACTTCTTCCCGGGCACCTTCGGATCCATCAACCATATGCCTGGAATTAGTTTTCAATGATCTACGTTTTCCGCACACAGGCTATCGCGGCCCTTAAAATTCTAAAAATTCGATACGCCCTAAGATTAACCCAAAAAGTGTTTCGTGACAATTCATCAACTTGGAAACCATTTTCTCTGGCCATTACCAATCCATTTTTCATTAAAAATTGTGTCATTCGAAAGCTACATTCCAGTACTTTTGATTTCATCCGGTCGGCTTTAATCCAAATTCAGTAGCCTAAGATATGGCCTAGGAAAGACAAAAGATTTCCTAGATTAATACAAGAAAAGTAACTATACTCTGGTATACTAGTTCCAGTGTTTCTTGTACGGACATTTAGTCACTACTTCCTCTCTCCTTGTTTTCTGTTCAAGGATTATGGCACGTTTCATTTTTAAGATGTTATTGACGATTTTCCCAATGAAAATTTCAATTTACTTTTAAGAAAGCTACTTCGTACGGCGTAACTCGATTCAATTCCTCGACTCAATTTTTTTTTTACGTGAAGTAACTCATCCAAAATACCCCCGAATCCTTTCGTTCCTACAACATCTTTGTTCTAGACACTAGACATTTCTTGCGTTTTTGGCAATTTTTTCGGCTAACATTTGGACTGTTAAGAAGTTTTAAGTCACCAGATGTAAGTTCCTAAAAATAATTGACGTCTTCATGGTTCACTGTCTTCCCTATCCTAGAACTGTAGAACTGCAGGGAATTCAGACGATTTTTCTGGTTCCTTCTGAATTCTGTCGATGGTAAAGGTAACAGCAGGTTAAGAAAAATCGTCTGAATTCACTGTAGTTCTAGGATAGGAAAGACAATGGACTATGAAGATGTTTGAAGACTTATTTGTTCAACGAAGGAAAAAAAAAAGTTGGAAAAGCGGAGGGCAAAAAACGACTTTTTTCTCGCCTGCGCTGCGTAATGTCAATTTGCCTTTGTCGCAACACCTAATTGGCCGGCTATCCTTAAAAAATCATTTTTCATACCTAGGACCCGAAAAGTGCGTCCAATATGAAAAATACTGTTCGTACCACGGACTAAAAGTCTTTTTTTAGCGTATTCGATTCCAGACCTCGCCTTCGGCTCTGTCTGGAAACTTCTCACACGCTAAAAAAGACTTTTAGTCCTAGGTACGAAATGTACTATTTCTGTCACAGGCTGTGATGTAACATCTTATTTTTGGCCAGTGTGCAAATCGAACAAAAAAAGTATTGGATGGTCAGACGCCACACAGATTTTGATATATTTCAAAGGGCAGCTCTGGTGAACGAAACATCTTTTGAGGTTAGCTTTGTGAAGTTGACAACTTATTTCGCACTTTTTGAGAGAAGAAAGCGCCATTTGACTTTGAACTACAGTCGATCCGTTTTCGAAAATTCTTGTGTATCTGATAGAGGACACTACTTCACCTGATATGCATGTGGGTGGGCTCTTGGTGCACCAGTTGAAGTAGTTCCAGGGCGAGGTTAAAATGACAATATATATTTCCCAACTATAAGTCATCATGGCAGTGAATATGTTTGGCAGTAAAGGCAGCTGAACTGTCTTCCTGCTTTTTGTTGATTATTTTGATGTTCTTGCGTTTTTATTGTTTATTAGTTATTAATACTAGTTTTTGTAGTCCAGTGACCTGACCCACCCAAAAGAAGGTGGGATCAAACACCATTTCCTATACTTTACACAAATTAAGTAATAGATTTCGTCATTATGTAGTTTGTCAATTAACACCTTTAATACGGTAAATGTAAAGGTGTTAATTATAAATGCACTCAGAAAGAGTAAAGATACATTGAAATGCTGAGATAAGAATTAAAGATAAGAAAGAAAACCGAAATGCGGTTTTGATCATGTCTGGAACTTCAATTTTATCCACACTTTCGGTATACTAAAACACAGTCAAAGAACCCAGTGAGCAGAAATTTATTTCTTTTTACAAACAATTCACTTCTTACAAAGTTTTTCACATTCTTCAACAGTATTAAAATTGTTGCCATTCGCACGACATCCTCCGTAAATGAAATCTAAGCATTCGTTCGTCTCGACCTTGTAGTAGAATCGTGGGAAATAAGCTCGACATTTACTTATAAGCATTGGCACTTCTTTACAACGGGCTGCACAAATTGTTGGATTGAAAAACAAAAATTGCTCGATGATTTCTATAATTTTCATGTTATGCAACTAACCTGGGTCCTGTGGCAACTCATCAGCCGAAATGCTGTTGACAACAGCAGCAATAATTAACAAAAGGAACACTAAACTCTTCATTTTTTAGCACCAAATGACTTCCGATGTATAAGTAAACGCAAAAGAATCTGACTGTGCTCAGCGAACGTGTTTGCATTTTTATATGCAAATCGCGAATTAATGTCAAATAGTCATAGTATTAATCGGGTTTATTCGTTATAGAGAATAGAATATTTGAACAGGTAAGATTTCAAAATATAATGAGAGAAGAAGTTGTTATCTGTTATGTGATAAGCACGGAGAGCTTGAAAATATCCTTATCCATTCGTCTCGCCCATCCATGAAACGTTGTTACATTTAACTTAAATTTTTCGTTCATTGAACGAGCGCCATCTGTTGTCATTTCTCTGTCACTGACGTAAAGTTACAAAAATCGACCGAATGTAACGTTACCATCACAAGTTATGATTCATAACCAATAGGTAATGTGTATTCATACATCCCAGGCAAATGTTATGCAAGTTACAGATGAACATTTTTTACAGAAATAATTCTTGACTCGGCTCATACCGTCTGACACATTATGGGCTGACCCACATATTTGTTTATGTTTTATGAATTATGTTTATCTGCCTTGAACGATAGTCTCGATGTTCTCGGCAGATAAAATAGCGTATGCACCTCTGTCCTAAATGTTTATTTTGACGATTTGGATTATGTACAACGCTTTTGGCTCGGTACTTAACTTCCAAATCGTCATAATAAACATTTTAGACAGTGGTGCATAATCTACTGCACATTCACGCCGTAAGTGTGCCTAAAATTTTAAGTGAACGATTCGATGAAAAAGTGAACCGAAAAATACATTTCAACGCTTCCTTGTATGAAAATGACGCTACGTTAGAAAGACCTCCGCACTTTCCATTTTGAATTTCGACCGCACTTACGGCGTGAAATTCAGTGTTCAGTGTTCATTTGAGTTCATTTTCATACAGTGTATTAGGTGGAACGTAAGTGGAACGACAAAGTTTTCTACAATTGGTTCTTTCTCTTTACACAACAGGTTGCAGTATATTCATAACCAATAGGGTACATGGATTTTCTACTTTTTTTTATAGAAGTGTATGAAACCGGATATAAAAGTTATCTGAAGACATTTTAAAATCCATATAGCCAAAAATTCTTTTATCGAATATAAGCAAGCTTGGCCGTCCTTCATCATCAATTATCACCACCATGTCATATGGTTTTGTAATTACTTCTACGACTCGGCAAATAGGACATTTTGAAAATCTCGAAAAGACGATGTACCAATAGTACATTGCGTCCTTGTTTGGAGATTATTTTGCCGAGTAGTAGGTTTGTAGCTAGAGGCGAAGGTGAGGGCTATAATACCTCGTGGCAAAATAGTTTTGATTTTCCATGCAGTTTAAAGAGTTTGAGTTGCTTTCTTTTGCATTAGCATTTCTTTCTGGAATAGTGCACAGTGACAATGCTGCACGTGGTGCATACGGTACAGGCGCCAAAGAAGGTGTGGCTGGAGACTCACCTACCAAGATAGAGATCGATAGAAATTCTTGAAATGAGGGTTTTCCCAAAAATTTTCAAATAAATACTTTACTACCTGCCCCATGCGAAAGTTGACCATTACACGGAATTTGCCCCATGTGAAAATGATCTATTACAAGTGAACTCTGTTCGGTTCAACCCTGATAGTGATATTATCTCTGAGCGATAATATTGCCCAGAACTGTATTTTTTTCGTCTTCTGGACGATATTATCATCCGGGACGATAATGACACTGTATAAATGTCCAGTCACTGATGCTCGGTTATCAAAACACTTTGTAGAAATTAAACTGGACCATGCTGTGCAAAACCGATATTGAATGTGACGTTAGAGAGATAAACATAGGCAAAACGTTTAATGATTGTCTCTGCATTATTGTAGTTGCGAGTCCCCTTTGAACATTCGGCGTCACTTGAGCATGACCACAATATATCTGGTCGAGGCGGACGAAGTCGTTAGTATGATAGGTCCATTACTTACTATGACAATCGTATCTTTATTTGTGGACAGTTGGTTTATCTCTTAAACACTCATATAGGGAGGTGGGCGTACATTTCACCGAATAAATTCAGTGATGCTAAACCAAACCATCAACAACAACAGCCACCCCAATAACGTATATGTATATGCGGGTGCGGGAAATTAAATTCAACATCGAAAGCGAAATTAAACATGCGATTGAAAATCAACTGCCACGAAATGCATTGAACAATTTTCGATTTTTCGAGTTGCATAAAAAGCGCTTTGCAAAACGAAAAAAAAAACTTTAAATTGAGTCCCGACTCGGATACAACTCGGATTTCAATTAGCGTTTTATAAACAACATGGAAAATTCGTTACAGTTTATTCCGTGTAACACACAGAAAAGTTTTTACATGGCAGAACTGAAGCTAAACGACAATATACTACATAAAAGCGACACAGTCATTATGCAATGCGATTCGCCGAGCATTTTGCATTAATCAATACTCTCGTTCCCAATTGCATTCTCGAATAATTCAGCAATCAGCATAATATGGACAGTGATGACAGGGAACAATATTTGTGTAATGCTTAAAGTGATGTTATAATCAATGGTATCATCCTACGCTTAAGATATCATGTCCGGAGCGATAGCGGAGGACTTGACGCAGTCTAACTTCCAAAAAAAGAACGAAGAAATTTTTTTGAGACGCGGCAACTATATATAGGCGAGAATTTAAGTTTCTTTCCTTTGGCCTGTATCACCACAAATCCTATTCTATCTTATTCGCGCTTCAAATACGAGCAAAACGAGCTATCACTCGACTATGTAACTTTAAAATTGCCGGAGATACATCGTTTTGAATTTGGTCATTTTGATAGAAAATGCACCAAATTAACGTTTTCCAAACAATCTGAAATACTTACTCTGTATGTTTCTATCTGTCTATCTGTCTATCTATCGACGGTCGATCTCGGAAACTAGTCAGCCAATCTCCATGAAATTTTGCAGGAACCTCAGGGTGGGCATAAAAATGAAAATGTGATACGCCATTACCCCAGGAAAAACCAGAATTTTGTTTTATTGGCCTCGAAGTGGTTTCTGAGTGTGGTTTTCGAGGGTCGGGAACGCGTTTTCGGCTGTAGCTTAGCTGTATTGAAACCTACAGAGGCGTGCGACCCATCAAATGAAAGGTATTCGTAACACAATTCGAACAAAAAAATAATTAAAAAAATCGGGGCAGATTCGTTTGAGCTAGAGTGATTAGAGTGGCCAAATTTTGAGCTACTCGAGCGTAGGATGAAAGGACAAATATTATTATTATAATTATTATAATTATGAGAGATAGAGAATTATTTTCTTCGGCAAAGTCTCAGAGTTTTACGAGTAGAACAGAGGGGCATATGTGAAAAATGTCGAAAGTTGGAAATGGGTGGGTCAATTATGTTTTTAGAGGTATTTCTTGAATGGTGACAGATAGAGACTTACTTTCTTCGGCAAAGTCTCAGAGTTTTACGAGTAGAAAAGAGGGGCATATGTGAAAAATGTCGAAAGTTGGAAATGGGTGGGTCAATTGGGGTTTTAGAGATATTTCTTGAATGGTGGCAGATAGAGAATTACTTTCTTCGTCAAATTTTCGAATTTCGTCAAATTTTCGATTTTCGTCAAATTTTCGAATTTCGTCAAATTTTTGATTTTCGTCAAATTTTCGAATTTCGTCAAATTTTCGAATTTCGTCAAATTTTCGAATTTCGTCAAATTTTCGAATTTCGTCAAATTTTCGATTTTCGTCAAATTTTCGAATTTCTGTTATAAACTGTTATAAAAAGCAGTGTTCTAAAACTTCTAAAACGACTGATATCCCAACAAAAATCTCTTCGAGAAAAGTGTGACGCAGTCTTTGAAGTACAATTTCTAAAATGAATGATATCGCTAGAGTTGACGCTTTCAGCTTCGTTACGCAAAAATTAAATTTTACACCCAATTTTAGTTCAAACAAGCTGGCTTAGTTTTTCTCATCATCTGCCAAATAATTTTTACCAAAACAAAAATTTGACTGGAAACAACCAAAATTTTACCAAAAAAATCTGCGTCGGGTCAGACGAGACACTGCAACTACCCAAATTATGATGCTTGAGTGAACTCTAAGACGTTACCAATGCGATACAATCGCTAGAAAAATTCCATGTGGAATTGTCTGACACGGGAATCGAACTCGGATCATTTTGGTGGAAGGCCAGTACGTAGCCACTGAGCCATCCCGTCTGTAATTTATGGACAACCCCAAGCAATCCAGACCCCGGTGATCTACTTTATATGAAAATGTATTCACTCATTGTGCAGTCAGTTTAACGTTCTTGAAGGACTGATACAAGAGACCAGAATTATCATTGACTCGTTGGAAATTTTACTTAATTTTGATGTAGTTCTGGTGCACTGTTAGATGGTGCAAAAAATCATTTATTGTCCAGACCATCCGGAAAATTTCTGTCCTATGATTGATGATAGCCAAATGCATGAGCGAGAAGGATTATATGGTGAGTTGAATTCAAGCGAACAGTTTAAAACAGTGCCAGAATACATCGTTATTATAATGAACATCAAGTAAAATTTTCTCTGTTAATGGAACTAATCTATTTTACCAGCATGAAATGAACGAAACTTCTGCTTAAATCTAAAATCGCTGATATCACCATTTCAATAAGCGTAAAATTAAAAATTTAGTTTGTGCTGCGATAGCACGTCTAAATTTATATTAATCAATTTCCTTATAAACCATTGTGTTATCCGAATTAAGCTATGTTCAAACTAATCTTATAATCTGTAAAATATGCTTACAGCTTATTCGTTTTCCTCCTTCAGACAACCACACTTTGATAGCAACAGACTTAATAACAATAAACAATGTAGTGGCATTAGTGAAGCACAATACATATAGTGTCCATTATACAAGCTTTTAATATCCGGTCTGTATAAGCAACCATATTATAGTTATACTTAACGGATGTGTAATGTTTTTCGTTGCGAGGGAATTGCTGAGGTTTTTTGAGATTTACGTTTCTTTTTAACCGTTCACAGACGGCAAGCATATCAGCAGTTTTGCTTTCGGATCAATTTGACTTCAGTATTTTCAAGCAATTGATGCGAAATCTTTTACTTCATTCTTTGAACATGTTTTTTTGTTATACGAGACCGCTTGTTGCATTCGTTGAGAATAACTATTTCTTGTGGACGTTATATCGATAGCCGTCTCTGATAGGGAGTGACTATTTTTGGGAATATTTTTTAACAAATTTACCTGGATTTTCCAGAATTTTCATAAAATATTTTTTGCGAAAATTTATGAAAATGTGCGACAGTTCTAGAAAATTATGGAAATCGCTTTACCGTTTCACAAAAACATTCCTTGGTAACAAGTTAATTAAGAATAGTTTAGGAAATGCAGATATTTCACTTTCATATGGAGGTGCGGGAAAATAAGAAATGTATATCCTTCAAAGCCTGTTAAACACTCAAATTATGACAACAAGAATTTTCACATCGTTAACTATTTAGAACAATTATTACATCTAAAGATTTAGGTAGGAAAATTGCACAAAACAAAAAAAAATCCGCAGTTTTCCTGACTCCTGGCTACTGATCCACGAACACAATTTTCAAAGACCATAGATTTTCTGATTGGTCTAGTCAATATCTTTCATTATCAGGTTCAATGTTGAGCTGGTTCTTCTAAAGTTATGTTTTGAAAACTGAAGAAAACAAGCGAAAACACACAAAACCGGCTGATTTTCTGACGGTGGCGGGACATTTCCACACCGTCAATATCGTCAGGAACGATATTATCGTTTTTTTGGACGATACTATCGTCTAAAAAACGATACTATCGTCTAAAAAACGATAATATCGTTTTTAGACGATAGTATCGTCCAAAAAAACGATAATATCGCCCAAAAAATTTTCATCCAGGACGATAATATCGTCTAAATTGAAAAATTCTAAAATATTGTCTGGACGATAGTATCGTTTTCTTGTCGATATTATCGTTCAAAAAACGATATTATCGTTTTCTGGACGATATTACCGTTCTAGAAAATCTAATGGATATTTTCGTTTTCTGTACGATAATATCGTCCAAAACGATAATATCGTCCTGGGCGATATTATCGTTTTCTTAAACGATAATATCGTCCAGGACGATACTATCGTTTAAAAAAACGATAATATCGCCCAGGACGATATTATCGTTTAGTTTTGGGTGGTAATATTGTCCAGGAACCAAATGAACCAATTTTTAATATATATTTGCCGTCTATAAAAAGGTGTTTATCTACAAGATTTTGTGTTTCGTCTTCAACAACCATCCAGAACGATAATATCGCCCAGGACGATATTATCGTCTAGAATTTTTATTTTAAATAAATTAAAAACGATATTATCGTCCTGGACGATATTATCGTCTCAAATATAAAAAAATAAATTAATTAAAAACGATATTATCGCCCAGGACGATAATATCGTCCAAAATAACGATAAATTTGTTCAGAAAAAGAAAATAACGATAATATCGTCCAGCGGATATTTTCATCCAGGACGATATTATCGTCAAAAAAACGATATTATCGTTTTTTGAAGGATAATGTCGTTTTTTAGACGATAGTATCATCAAAAAAACGATAGTATCGTCCAAAAAAGCGATATTATCGTTTAAAAACGATATTATATCGCTACTGACGATATTGACCGTGTAGTTATCTCGCCTCATCAAAAAATGCTGTTTTCCTCACGCTGAGGTCAATAGCTGCTGTTGCACTAACCTAATTCTCTCAAAATATTCAATATTTTGATTCGGCTCGTGAATATCTTTCATTTGACGTTTTACTGGATTTCTCTCCAATACGTCTGTTCCAAGGTAAATATAGTGAGGAGGTAATGCCACATATAACCGAATCAGATGTGCGGTGGCACGAAAGTTCGATACAAACGCCATCTCATCCCTCCGTTGAAAGCAAAAAATGGAATAGAAAGTCGGGCCATCTGTTCTGCCATAGAGAAAATATTTTTGTGAAATACAAGTAAATCGTAGTCAACCATTTAGAAAAAAAAAGATGTCAGAGGCATCGAACTTATGTGCTGGGCCGCGCGTAACCTCCGTCCATATATTTACCTTGGTCTGTTCCAAGGCCGTACGAATTGTCAAATTACTGTCAAATTTCATCCATAGAGACATAACCTCATCCAATATATATGTATGAAAACCGATCTCAGTGGTTGAAATCGTGTTCGCTCGGCCATTCAAAATTTGTGTTTACAGTTACTTAGAACAAACCTATACCTACTGAACGGCGACGAACTTATTTGACACATCGTACACAAGCGATAACATCCAGAGATATGAAAAACAGGCAAATTAAAACAAAACAAAACACTGTTCCTGGAACTTCTGTCACTGGAACTTCTGTACCTGGAACTTCTGTACCTGGAACTTCTGTCCCTGACCCCCAGACCTACGACATTTTATCACATGACGTTCCTGGGAATCCAATCATGCGTATCCTTCCAATATAATGAACCGTGTTCAACAGATTAAGCATCGATTGGTAAACTTACCATTATGTATGAACTGAACAGCTCAAAAATACGAAATAATTTGCAGGCGATGGATCGTCCTGATTCCTAATTATGCGACTAAATATTTGGTATGGTAATACCGCATTCATACACAACACGAAATTCACGTATTCCGATTAGCTATACTTGGTGTATAGTGTAGTCTGTATAAACATAATTCTGATAATAAACACGTTTATTCGATTCGAAAACAACATTGTACACACAATTTCGGTATTTATTAGTAAATTAACTGGATTATATTATTCGACTACAAGCAAAAGAGGTTATTGGATGGGTTTAATTGAGATCCAACGATTTCATGTTTTGCTGTAACATTTTGCTGTATAATATTGTGAAGTGGGTACAGTACAAGCAAACACGCTTGTACTGCTATGCTACAATATCTCCAGCTAATATGGTTCCAATTGGAAGTTTTGTAATACATTTGCACAGACTACAGCTTATCTAATAACCATTTTGAAAATATGTGTCCATTCCGGAGTTCACAAACTTTATGCTGACCAGTTTGCTCGTTTTGTTATAGCATTTTCAATATTCCATTATAGGCAACGACACAATACGAGTGGCTGAAAAAGAACATTTTAAATGGCTTGCAAGTGTGTCGAACCATCAGTAGGATAGTTTGATAGTTTTTTTTCTTCTGTGTATTGCCAGACCATCGAGCTTATACCTTTGGTTCATTCATAACATAACACCATCACCATTGGCTTAAAGTAATTTCGAGTTTAAATAAATATTTTCGTATGAGTTTTGAATGAACTCAATTAAGTGTCAGACGACGTAATATCCTTGCATGTTCGTAAAACCGTAAGTATAGTTGTTTAGGGTGGCGGGACATTTCCACACCGTCAATATCGTCAGGAACGATATTATCGTTTTTTTGGACGATACTATCGTCTAAAAAACGATACTATCGTCTCAAAAACGATAATATCGTTTTTAGACGATACTATCGTCCAAAAAAACGATATGATCGACCAAAAAATTTTCGGCCAGGACGATAATATCGTCTAAATTGAAAAATTCTAAAATATTGTCTGGACGATATTATCGTTTTCTGGACGATATTACCGTTCTAGAAAATCTAATGGATATTTTCGTTTTCTGTACGATAATATCGTCCTGGGCGATATTATCGTTTTCTTAAACGATAATATCGTCCAGGACGATACTATCGTTTAAAAAAACGATAATATCGCCCAGGACGATATTATCGTTTACTTTTGGGTGGTAATATTGTCCAGGACTCAATTTTACTCAGAGGTGCAGCAAGAACCGAATTCTCTTCCAAAATATCGAAAAACAATTGTCAGAGGAAATCACCTGCACATCAGTGTTTAAAAAAGGTGTTTAGTTCGTCCCTAAATAATTCATCTTTTGACGAAATGAATACCAACTATGATTGTACATAAAAAGCGTTTTAACACGCCGAGCGATCCGGCCCATTGCCCCGGAGCGAAGCGGAGGGCCGCAATGCGAGCCGGGCGCCGGAACGGTGTCGGAACTTAGGAGTTAATTTTTTTTTCTCGCATCATCTCATAATTAGTCTGTGTAATTTTTCTATATAAAATTTAAATTTACGGAACCAAATGAACCAATTTTTAATATATATTTGCCGTCTATAAAAAGGTGTTTATCTACAAGATTTTGTGTTTCGTCTTCAACAACCATCCAGAACGATAATATCGCCCAGGACGATATTACTATCGTCTAGAATTTTTATTTTAAATAAATTAAAAACGATATTATCGTCCCAAAAATTATCGCCCAGGACGATAATATCGTCCAAAATATCGATAAATTTGTTCAGAAAAAGAAAATAACGATAATATCGTCCAGCGGATATTTTCATCCAGGACGATATTATCGTCAAAAAAACGATATTATCGTTTTTTGAACGATAATATCGTTTTTTAGACGATAGTATCATCAAAAAAACGATAGTATCGTCCAAAAAAACAATATTATCGTTTAAAAACGATATTATCGTTTTTTTAAACGATAATATCGTCAAGAAAACGATAATATCGTCCTGAAAATATTTTAAAATTTATAATTTTAGACGATATTATCGTCCTGGATGAAAATTTTTGGGACGATAATATCTTTTTTTAGACGATAGTATCGTCTAAAAAACGATACTATCGTCTAAAAAACGATACTATCGTCTAAAAAACGATACTATCGTCCAAAAAACGATACTATCGTTTTTTAGACGATACTATCGTCTAAAAAACGATAATATCGTCTAAAAAACGATAATATCGTTCCTGACGATATTGACCGTGTAGTTATGTCGCCTCATCGTTATTAAGCACCGAGGTAAGGTATCAAAAGAGTGTTAACAAGAGATCTGCCAGGCGATTCATCTTTTGATTCAGAGGACTGAAAAGTTTAATTAAAACTTATTTTTGATTAGGTAGGTATAAATCGAGGTATAAATGGTGTCGCTTGAAAGGGGTAGATGTTTGAATGGATGTAAGACAAGAAAATCTTTGACTCATCATTTTCACCTATACACGAATCAGTGTGAGTCCTTCTTTGGAACTGTTTATATTTTGCCGATGCAGCAATCCAGCAATCACACGAGGCAAAATATCAAGTTCTAACAATTACATAAGTTAGGTTATAGCTTGCCCCATGCGAAAATTGACCATTATATGGTAGATTAGCCCCTTCGAAAGTGATACACGAACAATATTTTTGGTTTATGTTACAGTAATTCCTTTGTGATAATCAACTTTCGTAATTGATTATTTCGGAAACAATCTTGTGATACTCTGTAACTCACTCGTGTATTTTTGACATTATCTCTCGTATCCATTTTACATCCTATTCCCTATAGATAGATACGTAATCTACTATTCGCCAAGTAAACTCTAAACTGTAAACTTGTCGAAGAGTGTGAGTTTGATTTAATCACAACATTGTGTTCCTCATTGTGTCTTGTCCGACACTTTTTTGAATGAAAATATTTTACCGTCGAAGTGAACACAGCAAACATTCATTCTAGTACTTATAGTAGCGGAGTGTCACAGTTGTGTCGAAATATTTTCTGTGTTTTTGTCGCAACAAAAAAAAACTTTTTGTTTTTGCATCGAGTAAAAAGTGTTTAGTGTTCAAATATGCCTTGGCGACCTGAAGAGACTATGCCCGAATACAATGGAAAGCATAAGAGTTTCTTTGAATTTTTTCGGTGAATTTTTGTGATAAATTTTCCATACATTTTCGGGAAACTGTCCTGTCATTTCCTAATGACGGGCCTTCACAGTGGCGATAATTGCGGCTAGTCAGAGTTCAGCTCCCTGGATTTTTGTTAAGGAGTCAGAGACCTTAAAAAAAGATAAAATTCTAGATTTTCAGAACTTTTTTTGGAGGTATGTCCTGACTCCTTAAGGCCCGTCATTGGGAAATGACAGGACAGTTTCCCGAAAATGTATGTAAAATTTTATCACAAAAATTCACCGAAAAAATTCAAAGAAACTCACCTCTTATGCTTTCCATTGTATTCGGGCATAGTCTCTTATGGTCGCCAAGGCATATTTGAACACTAAACACTTTTTACTCGATGCAAAAACAAAATTTTTTTTTTTGTTTTGTCGCGACAAAAACACAGAAAATATTTCGACACAACTGTGACACTCCGCTACTATAAGTACTAGAATCAATGTTTGCTGTGTTCACTTCGGCGGTAAAATATCTTCATTCAAAAAAGTGTCGGACATATTATAAAAATCATGAAACAGTTGACAAAGGGTAGCGTATACAGTTAATAATGCTCATCGACCATTTTTTAAAGCTTTACGAGAGCTCAGCGGACATTCTTTCAACGATGGGAGAGCATTTATTAAAAATTTAGCCTCTCGTAAGACTGCGCTGAACGTAAATAAATGTTCGTTCCTCTTTAGTAAGCTAAGAAGACTTCGCGAAGTCTAATTATGCCACCTCTTTGAACAAAAATATCGGCTGAGTTCTAATAATTCTCCGCTGAGCTTTAACAAACCTCCGCTGAGCTTTAACAAACCTCCGCTGAGCTCTAATAATTCTCCGCTAGGCTTCAGGAAATGTCCGTTGGGCCTAAGCAAGTTGCAAGAAGAGTCGGAAACTCAGCTGAGATCTGCCAAAGCTAAGTGGAGTCTTATTAAATCATAGCAACAATTATTAGGTATCCGTTGATGCTTATTGAGTGTTCGCTTAGCTTCATTGCCTTACTACAACGTGCTAAGATCTGACTGACTCTTGCTGAAGCCTAGCGGAGAATTATTAGAACTCATTAGAGGTTTGTCAAAGCTCAGCGGAGAATTATTCGACCTCAGCCGATATTTTTGCTCAAAGAGGTGGCATAATTAGGCTCAGTGAAGTCTTGTTAGCTTACTAAAGAAGTGGGAGAGGTTACAATTTTAACAAATGTCTACCATCGTTGAAGTGTCGGGCACTTTTTTGAATGAAATTATTTTACCGCCGAAGTGAACACAGCAAACATTCATTCTAGTCCTTATAATAGCGGAGTGTCACAGTTGTGTCGAAATATTTTCTGTGTTTTTGTCGCGACAAAACAAAAAAAAACTTTTTGTTTTTGCATCGAGTAAAAAGTGTTTTAGTGTTCAAATATGCCTTGGGGACACAAAGAGACTATGCCCGAATACAATGGAAAGCATAAGAGGTGAGTTTCTTTGAATTTTTTCGGTGAATTTTTGTGATAAAATTTTCCATACATTTTCGGGAAACTGTCCTGTCATTTCCCAATGACGGGCCTTAACAGCAATCAAGAGAGCCGAAATACAGCGAGTCGCAATTTTCTTCAGTGTGTTAATGGACTGGGAACCACGATGACTTTTAAAACTCTTTAAAAAAAACGGTTTTTTAATAATGAACCGACGGAAGTACCGCATTGAATGAATTACTTTCGCAGCTTCCAATGTAATATATACTATTACTCACTAACACCCCGGAAAATGATACTTATGTGAACGAAGAAATGACCTATTTCCCGTCGGTGCATTGTGTAAAATAACTTTCAATATTTCTCTGCTACCATAATTTGTGAAATCAAGTCGTTAGCACAAAACTGTTATCTTTTTTAAAATAATTCAAATCAAACGCGGATGCACAAATCACATAGCCTTTAGTTTTAATTAAAATTTATTAAGGACAATTTTCAGCGAATCTACCAACTACTATGCGGTACTTTTCAATTCAATTTAAAGTTCCGTTTCCGTATAAAATCGGATAACGTTTCCATCTCACATTTACACACCTTATCTAAAATTGCAAAATTTTAGTTCCATAGGTATTACACACTGACTGTGGTAGTAAATGTACCGAATGTATAACAAACAGGGGTTAGTGTGTTGCAATCTGTAAAATAAAATTTGTAATTTCGAGCGGGATCCCCATTCTATACAGACCGTATAATACGCTGGCTGTTGTGAAAGGTAAATAAAGGATGGAGAGAGTAACAAAAAAATAATTTTTACAAAAATGCTTTTACCAGCGGAAGTGTTATAGAATATCGTTTTAAGGAAGTTAATTGTTCGTTTACACTCGTTATGTTAAATTATGTTAATTAGCGTAAGCTCAAAACTTACACGACAAACTTTTTCTCCGTTAAAAAGTGTTGATTAATTACACAATACTTTGAAGCAGCAAAAATGGAAATCCATACAAATCGAGTTTCTCCTAACATTTTTTCTTTAAAACAATGTTGAAATTGCAAGTTAATATGCTTTGTGATTCTCAAGTAAAAATTCAATTGTGGCACCACTAGAATTTCACCAATGCAGCCATATTCTTCTATTTTTTCTCATTGACTCATAATGGGTGTTTTTTTTATCTGATAATATATATTATGCACCTGTTGCCAAGATTGATATTTTGACGTGTAGGAGATTGTTGCCCTAGTCGAAGGCGTGGGCCATAATGCCTACACGTCAAAATAACAGTCTGGCAATAGGTGCATATCATATTTTATCTGTCGAGAACAGATATATCGAGATAAACAAAAACTCCCTAGAGGGATAAGCTCAAGATTATCGTTCTAGACAGATAAAAATATGAAAATATCGAACCGTCAAAAATATTTCTTACGTGACCCTAGTGCGTTCGTAACTCTATTAAGTACTTCACCCAAATTTGAAACTTTTCGACCAAGATTCTATTCAGTATATGTCCTTGAATTTAGCACAAGATTAAAAACACAAGATTAGTAAATATTTTTGAATCGAAATTTTTGTGAAGACAATAACTTAAAATTAGCCCAAATGGAGCATGTTTCTTCAAGAAAAAATTTTTTGAATCGAAATTTTTGTGAAGACAATAACTTAAAATTAGCCCAAATGGAGCATGTTTCTTCAAGAAAAAATTTTTTGTATCGAAATTTTTGTGAAGACAATAACTTAAAATTAGCCCAAATGGAGCATGTTTCTTCAAGAAAAATTTTTTTGTATCGAAATTTTTGTGAAGACAATAACTTAAAATTAGCCCAAATGGAGCATGTTTCTTCAAGAAAAATTTTTTTGTATCGAAATTTTTGTGAAGACAATAACTTAAAATTAGCCCAAATGGAGCATGTTTCTTCAAGAAAAATTTTTTTGTATCGAAATTTTTGTGAAGACAATGACTTAAAATTAGCCCAAATGGAGCATGTTTCTTCAAGAAAAATTTTTTTGTATCGAAATTTTTGTGAAGACAATAACTTAAAAAAAAATTTTTTTGTATCGAAATTTTTGTGAAGACAATAACTTAAAATTAGCCCAAATGGAGCATGTTTCTTCAAGAAAAATTTTTTGTATCGAAATTTTTGTGAAGACAATACCTTAAAATTAGCCCAAATGGAGCATGTTTCTTCAAGAAAAATTTTTTGTATCGAAATTTTTGTGAAGACAATAACTTAAAATTAGCCCAAATGGAGCATGTTTCTTCAAGAAAAAAATTTTTTTATCGAAATTTTTGTGAAGACAATAACTCAAAATTAGCCCAAATGGAGGCTGTTTCTTCAAGAAAATTTTTTTTTTATCGAAATTTTTGTGAAGACAATAACTTAAAATTAGCCCAAATGGAGCATGTTTCTTCAAGAAAATTTTTTTTGTATCGAAATTTTTGTGAAGACAATAACTTAAAATTAGCCTAAATGGAGCATGTTTCTTCAAGAAAAAATTTTTTGTATCGAAATTTTTGTAAAGACAATAACTTAAAATTAGCCCAAATGGAGCATGTTTCTTCAAGAAAATTTTTTTGTATCGAAATTTTTGTGAAAACAATAACTTAAAATTAGCCCAAATGAAGCATGTTTCTTCAAGAAAAAATTTTTTGTATCGAAATTTTTGTGAAGACAATAACTTAAAATTAGCCCAAATGGAGGCTGTTTCTTCAAGAAAATTTTTTTTGTATCGAAATGTTTGTGAAGACAGTAACTTAAAATTAGCCCAAATGGAGCATGTTTCTTCAAGAAAAATTTTTTGTATCGAAATTTTTGTGAAGACAATAACTTAAAATTAGCCCAAATGGAGCATGTTTCTTCAAGAAATTTTTTTTTATCGAAATTTTTGTGAAGACAATAACTCAAAATTAGCCCAAATGGAGGCTGTTTCTTCAAGAAAATTTTTTTTGTATCGAAATTTTTGTGAAGACAATAACTTAAAATTAGCCCAAATGGAGCATGTTTCTTCAAGAAAAATTTTTTTGTATCGAAATTTTTGTGAAGACAATAACTTAAAATTAGCCTAAATGGAGCATGTTTCTTCAAGAAAAAATTTTTTGTATCGAAATTTTTGTGAAGACAATAACTTAAAATTAGCCCAAATGAAGCATGTTTCTTCAAGAAAATTTTTTTTGTATCGAAATTTTTGTAAAGACAATAACTTAAAATTAGCCCAAATGGAGCATGTTTCTTCAAGAAAAATTTTTTGTATCGAAATTTTTGTAAAGACAAGAACTTAAAATTAGCCCAAATGAAGCATGTTTCTTCAAGAAAAAATTTTTTGTATCGAAATTTTTGTGAAGACAATAACTTAAAATTAGCCCAAATGAAGCATGTTTCTTCAAGAAAATTTTTTTTGTATCGAAATTTTTGTAAAGACAATAACTTAAAATTAGCCCAAATGGAGCATGTTTCTTCAAGAAAATTTTTTTTGTATCGAAATTTTTGTAAAGACAATAACTTAAAATTAGCCCAAATGGAGCATGTTTCTTCAAGAAAAATTTTTTTGTATCGAAATTTTTGTAAAGACAAGAACTTAAAATTAGCCCAAATGAAGCATGTTTCTTCAAGAAAAAATTTTTTGTATCGAAATTTTTGTGAAGACAATAACTTAAAATTAGCCCAAATGAAGCATGTTTCTTCAAGAAAATTTTTTTTGTATCGAAATTTTTGTAAAGACAATAACTTAAAATTAGCCCAAATGGAGCATGTTTCTTCAAGAAAAATTTTTTGTATCGAAATTTTTGTGAAGACAATAACTTAAAATTAGCCCAAATGAAGCATGTTTCTTCAAGAAAAAATTTTTTGTATAGAAATTTTTGTGAAGACAATAACTCAAAATTAGCCCAAATGGAGGCTGTTTCTTCAAGAAAATTTTTTTTGTATCGAAATTTTTGTGAAGACAATAACTTAAAATTAGCCCAAATGGAGCATATTTCTTCGAGAAAAAATTTTTTGAATCGAAATTTTTGTGAAGACAATAACTTAAAATTAGCCCAAATGGAGCATGTTTCTTCGAGAAAAAATTTTTTGTATCGAAATTTTTGTGAAGACAATAACTTAAAATTAGCCCGAATGGAGCATGTTTCTTCGAGAAAAAATTTTTTGTATCGAAATTTTTGTGAAGACAATAACTTAAAATTAGCCCAAATGGAGCATGTTTCTTCGAGAAAAAATTTTTTGAATCGAAATTTTTGTGAAGACAATAACTTAAAATTAGCCCAAATGGAGCACGTTTCTTCGAGAAAAAATTTGCAAAGAAATTTGTTGACTTTTAGGTTCTGATCATCTCTGTAGATGAAATCGTTGTCGTTCAAGTTGTCAAAGTTTGGGTTTTCAGTTAATTGCAACAAACATATAGCAAATTCACTTGTGTGTTTCTGAGTGTCAAGTTTCGGTAACAGTTTTTTTAGACAAGTGTTGAATGTGCATATCGATGTAATGAAGCACGCAGCAGCATCCAATGTACTCTTGCTTACTACCTGCCGCATGCGAAAGTTGATTTCCATATAGGAATGGATCATTTTCGCAGGGGGCAAATTGCTATGTAATGATCAACTTTCGGATGGTGCAGGTAGTAAAATTAGTTTGCTATGTGTAGCTGCCTCTCAGCCTTGGGCCACGCAATTTTTTTTACTTTTTGTTTTTATTTGTTGAAATTGTTTTTCCGTACAGTCCTCTCTTCTGGTCATTTTTGCCTTAAAATTGTCTTGTATAGCAACGATGAAAAAAAGATTCGATTAAATTTCAAGTGACTACACGGACGGAACGTTTTTCCTTTTTTTATTATGAATTTCGGTACAATTTTAATATCATCCCATCTGTCAATCAGTTCACAACATTTACAACGATGTGGTATGTACAACGAAAAACGGTTATTGACTGCGCTCAATTTAATGAATTTGTTTGCAATTAAAATTTAAAATTCATTCGCCAAAACCAATGGCTAAATGGATTCCCCAATTTGATTTTTTTTGGCTTTGTAGCAGATTATCGAATAATTTTCCCCCAATTAAAACGAATTATGAGTGAAATTAGCAGCCATTTGATTTGATAAATGCACCATTTTCGTTTACAAATCTATCAAACTTAATCACCTATTCAAAATGACCATAATATTGTATATGGTACGTACGAAATGATGAGTGAGCTTTATGTGCCGACTATAACATAAGGGAGGTATAGAACAGCGTAGGATATTCATCGCACGTTGTGTATAGATGAAGTAATATTAGTATTAAATTTATAGGCACTTAACCTAGTACTGAGAGTCAGACATTCGCAATATGTTTCACGTAATAAATAAACCAAATTGCATATGTCATGCTCTCGATCCTATCTTCCACAGGAGGAATATAATACTAACGGCATGAATTTTAGCAAGCAAACCGTTAAATGGATGGAAATGTGTGATTGTATGTAGAATTGCTTTGATGCAATTCAGAAATTGCTGATATTTGTTGAGGAACCTGATAATATAATTTTGCATTCAACGAATAAGCCGGAATAAATGCAAATGCTCGGCAATATATTATATTATTATATGGGTGTGTAGTGGATGGAATGTTCACGTCCATATAGATATATTATAAACAAAACCCATCTGAATGTATCATTGCGGAAACCACTGACAGACTATGTTCCATTCTAATTGAAATGACTTTCAATATGTGTGGGAGGCTGTTTGTGTTCGAAAGTACAAATCTTGTATTTATAAATTGCAGATTTAAAGTGCTCCAAAATATATACTAGGCTGGAGCACCGTTTGTAAACATTGATTTTCTTGAGTGGTTTTGGAAAGCTATTGGAGAATCGTGGTCGTAAAATTTTGTGATTGTAGACAGGTTTCTCGCAGCTCTTTATCCCATCTCTTTATCTTTCTCCTATGGAATGGAGTAAAGTTGCTCAAAGGAACAAACTTGATCAGAGGAAGAAATTTGCTCAAGGAACAAAGGTGTTTAAGGGACAAAAGAAGGATTGTCGTCCTGGAGGGACTAGAGTGTAGAGTGTAATGAAAGTAAATGTTTCTGAAACGAGGCATAGTAGGCAAGAAGTTAAGTGATCAGTCAAAAAAACTCAAAAGAGTAAAAGTGACGCAAGTCCCTGTGCATACTTTCAAAACAACTGATATCGCTGGATGTGACGCATTCTGCACTTGTACGCAAAAACTGTAACAGCAAAAATTTGACCAAAGAAATTCTAGAAACAAAATTTTACCAACAAAAATTTGCGTCACAAAGTGGCAGATGATTCGGACGTATTAGGACATATTCTTGCCTATTTTAAAAAATTTCTTAAAAGTACTTTCCTCAACATCTGCCACTTGTGACGCAAAATTTTTTTGGTAAAATTTTGTTTCTAGAATTTCTTTGGTCAAATTTTTGCTGTTACAGTTTTTGCGTACAAGCGCAGAATGCGTCACCTCCAGCGATATCAGTTGTTTTGGAAGTATGCACAGGGACTTGCGTCACTTTTACTCTTTTGAGTGTTTTTGACTGATATCAGTTCTTTTGGAAGAATTAGTAGATTGAAAAATTTGAAAAATTTAAAAAATTTGAAAAATTTGAAAAATTTGAAAAATTTGAAAAACTTAAAAATTAGAAAAATTTAAAAAAATTTGGAAAATTTGAAAAATTTTGAAAAATTTGAAAAATTTTTGGAAATTTAGAAAAATTTTGAAAATTTTGAAAAGTTTGGAAAAATTTAAAAGAAATTTGAAAAATTTAAAAAAAATTTGAAAAATTTAAAAAAAATTTGAAAAATTAAAAAAAAATTGAAAAAATTAAAAAATTTTCAAAAATTTAAAAAATTTTGAAAAATTTAAAAAAAAACTTAATTTAGGAAAAAAAAATTGAGGCGAGCAGAGCTTACCAAATACCAAAAGCGAACAAATTTGTTCTACCATACCCATCCACACACACACACTTAAAAGTGTTCTTATATGGGGCCTATATGGGAACTTCGAGGAGCCCTAGCTCCGAAACGAGGCCGGTTCCCCCCAAATTTTTTTTTCTGGAATGTCTTAGAATGACGACAAGAATCTACTCCCAAAATTTCAACAAAGTCTAAAGAAGACTTTAGAAGATAGGAAACACGGACGGACGGACGGACGGACTAACAAAGTAACGTAGGATTTTTTCATTTCGTTTAAAGTACTGAAATTGACCAAAATGTATGGAAATAGGGCTTCTTGGAAGATTTTTTGCGTGACCAAATTTTAAGCTGCAAGAACGTGTGATAGCTCGTTGAACTCGTACGGACGCCTAGTTTTTTTAATGGTAATTTGGAGTCATTTGTTTTTGAATTGTAGAACTTCAATATTTGCTGTATATATGGTTCTGCAGTCTACGACAAAAATTTTTGTTTTAAATTTTTTCTAGTAATAGGACCTGCGTCACGGGCGCTATGCTAACGCGCGCCTATGATGCTATACATAACAGACTCGTTGAAATGTTTCAAGCGACTTGAAAGAAGCGATCAACCTGTCACATATGTTATCGATAACGACGACAACAAAAATAATGACAAGCCCTGGATAATATATGGTCTTTTATATAATAAAATGCTTGTTAAAAAAAGTGAAGTACAAGATTTGAAATCACCTGACTAAAAAAAACTTCTACTTCGGTTCTCCCTACCAAACGCTACAAAGGAACAACAAAAGAATTTTGTTAATGTTTCCCATATCACTTTAGGGTTGAATAAGCTCTAAGCCGTGATATGTGAACGCTCCCGCATAGAAATAATGAATAAAGGCTATCTCCCATGAAACATACTCGTGTTTATGGGGACCCATTTTATGGGGTGATAGATACATTGAAAGCCGAATCGAAAACATATTTCAGAGTTACTTCAGAATTATTGTCAACGAAAACTTGGAAGAAAACTTTTAAATATTTTATGGTATTGTAGGGAGAGCGAACACATTGCACAAATATTCCACTACAAATAGCATTCGAAAGCTTCTTTTTTTATGGGGGAATATTTATTATCATAAACAGAAATGTGTTGCATTATTTATTTACACAAAACAACTTTCAGATTATTTATTTGTGCACTCTTTGTTGAAACGAGCGAAATGCATGTACACAACAAAAGAAGTAGAAAAAAAATATCCCGTCTTAACACAGTTATGAATGGTTATGACTCTGACTCTGAGTGTGTTAAGAGTTTATAAAAATGTTCTGTAACCAAGAAATGAACTGTAAAAAAGACTTGGAAAAACTTTATTTTAACACCAAAGTGGAAAGAAAGAAAAATTAGATAAATGGTTGATGTTGCATAATAAATATAGCTCATCTCCAAAGCCTTAACGACGAGATAAATGAGTTGCGAAAAGCTATGAATAATTGGGTGCACATTAGGATGTAGCGTTTTGACGAAAGTATTTTGTTTTGTCAGGCCTGCGAGTAGGTTCGATGCAAAATGGTCCCCTGATCACGAAAATAAAATAAAAATAAAAATTTAAACTTCGAAGCTCCCATGCGCACCTCTGAAAACCAACTTTTTGTTAAGTGTATATGATAACTACTCGTAGAGACCGTGGCTTCAATTTGGCATACTTTAAAATTAAAAAAAAAAAAAAATTGACTCACCGATGAAAAATTACAAGAAGTGCTCCCCGACTATGACTTTTTGAGATTTTTTCTGGAGTTAAAGCTTGGTGAAATCTGTGACTGGGAAGCAATAGAATCGTGTCGTAGCTCATTTTAAAGGGAATTTCAAGAGCTTTCAAACGAATATAGACTCGACGTAAAGTTTCATATTTTTTTAATTTTTCGCAGAATTTATGCAAAAACAGTTCCCAATTGTTCTCAGTATTGCTGGCGTTATTATTGCAGCCATCCTGGGAAGAAATGAGCGGTGTAAGAAGAAATTTCAAAAAAAGTGTCATTTTGATGATTTTTCGATGATCATAAAGTTCCCCAGAAGTCTTCTATTTCTCCCCAGAGTAGCTGCATTGTCAACGCCAGCAATACTGAGCACAATTTGGAACCGTTTTTGCGTAAATTATGTGAAAAATGAAAAAAATGTGATTTTTCTCGTACCAGTGAAACTTTGTGTCGAGTCTATATTCGATTGAAAGCTCATGAAATTCCCTTTAAAATGAGCTACGACATGACTATATTGCTTCCCAGTCAGAGATTTCACCAAGCTTTAAATCCATTAAAAATCTCAAAAAGTCATAGTCGGGGAGCACTTCTTGTAATTTTTCATTGGTGAGTCAATTTTTTTATTTTTTATTTTATAGTATGCCAAATTAAAGCCACGGTCTCTACGAATAGTTACCATATACACTTAACAAATTTTTTTCCACACAGTCGCCAGAACTGATCTCACTATAGCTTTGGGACCAAAATGTCGGTTTTCAAAGGTGCGCAGGGGAGCTTCGAACTTCAAAATATTTTTTTGGTATTTTCGTGATCAGGGGACCATTCTGCATCGAACCTACCCGCAGGCCTTAAAAAACAAAATACTTTCGTCAAAACGCTACACCCTAGTGCACATCAAAGATATGTTATTGTGATAACTGGGAATAACTGGGAAAGAAACATAGTATCAACCGATCTACCAAACCACCGAAAACCACAACAAAGCGCCCTCCACCATTAACTATTGTCTACAGCGACAATTGGCTAGGCCTTCATTAAATAAAACATGAAGGAAGTTTTTAAATTTAAAAATGCAAAAATTGTTTGACAAAAAACTTGTTCTTTTGGAGAACATTAAGCAAAAAAAAAATATCTCGCCTTAAGAAACACCCGTCACACCTTACTTTACACTTTTCAAAGAATAATTATCACCGTGCAGCCGAGAGAGTAAGAAAAAAAATTAGAAAGCAATTATTTGATAAAAAATGAATTTCCATCTTAAGCACCACATTTTCATCAAATGATGTCAGTTTAACAATTTCTCGTGGAAACTCTCGAGAAAATCACAAATTGCTTTTTAATTACCCGACGACCTCTACACGGTATAACATCCTAAACCTCAAAAACCACTTTCGTATAATACGCCGCTTGTACCGATAATGGCACTCCATTCTGAATTGCATTAGAAAATTATTATATAATAGATTTTGGTACAGAGGATGTTAATGAGCTCGGATGATTACGGTTGGTCTTATTGCATCCGGAGGACATTCAATGCTTGCGGTGTGAGCGGACAATCTAAATAAACATTTCTGCCATTTGTAATGGTTGACTTCACTAAACATCGGAGTCTTCTTATATCAGAAAACCAGACGCGGTCAATTGATTGAAACTGCATTGAATTTCGATGAAAAATGTGGAACGCATGCACGTAACTCTTTTCCCTGTAGCTGAAGCGATTTTGACAAAGAAAATTAACAGCAGAACGTTTGTGTAAAAGAGCTCGCATAAATACTCGTACAAGCACTCGTATACGTACACGTCTCTTATATCCGTTTATCGGATTGCGCGGATTGCGCGTTGAACAGTCAAATACTCTGACGATAATAGACTAGATTCTTGTCGGAAATCAATAACTATAAGCACGTTGTTAAATATTCGCAACGTTGTTTGAAACATTTCACCAGAGACTTCTTCGAGCAAAATCTCCAAGCATTTTGAAAATAAATACAAAATTACGCTGAGAACTATTGAATTTACTAGGCAAAGTTTGTTCATATATAAATATGCAAATTATACATTCATAATACTTTTATAAAACATAGTACGAATGAACGTACAGTGCATTAGGTGTACGTACTCTACAGAGAAAATTATTGTAAAGCTAAATTTTTGGGGAGTATTCATAAATTTTGGTGCACGAACATCCAGATCGAGTAAAATAGGTAAATTCACGCTGTAAGAGTCCATATTTGAAATTTAAATGAACAAGTGGCTGAAAAATGAATTAAAAAAATGAATTTCAACGCTTCCTTATAATATGATAATGGTACGATTTAACGCTGTGTCAAAATGACATTCTAACGTTCCATTTTGAATAGATCAGTGTCAAATAGCGGTTTCTTCTCTCAAAAAGTGTCAAATGAGTTGTCAATTTCACAAAGCTAACCTCAAAAGATGTTTCGTTCATAGAGCCGCCCCTTGAAATGTATGAAAATTTATGTGGCGTCTCACCATCCAATACTTTTTTTGTTCGATTTGAGGTTAGCTTTGTGAAATTGACAACTTATTTGACAGCTCAAACGACATTGACAATGATCTATTGTCAGCGCAACAACAAAGGTACACAACTTGCATGACAGCTGTCATAGTAAACAAAGGAAAAATTAAACACAGTAGGTTTCTTCCAAGGCCGTTCAAAATGTCAATCTTCCACAGAGAAGCCAACACAACCTCACTTTGAAGTTTTAACGAACGAATTTGTTTAAGTTGAGGTTATGTTTGCTATGACGGTCGGTTGTTTTCGGCCTGTCAAAATTAGTTTTTTCCGTACGATGGAAGAAACCTATTTAATTTTTCCTCAGTTTAGTTGACAGTTCTCTCTCAAAATTTCAATTTTATTCAACGGTTTCTGTTCAACTGTCATGCAAATGAATGAACTATTTTCTAAACGATTGTGTGCGATTTGAGCTTTTTATACTCAAGTCGAGTGCAGTAGTTGGCTATTTATGGAGTAGAATGAGATAACATAAGATTATTGACAAAGAACGGAAACCCCAGCGGTAACCCTCACGTGTATTATATATACTCTCTCGCATACACAACCCAATAATCGACGCTGTTCGTGTGTGAAATTAATATGTGTGAGATTTGCCAAATGTGAATTGAAAATGTAGCGCTACACTTTCAATTTACATTTGGCAAACCTCGCTCGACGTCATTTTTGGATAGCCCCTACATCAAAAGCAATTTACGAAATGATTTTGAAATGCTATAAATGTTTAACGTTTTGCTTTCCATGTACACCTACCTACATATTATATATCCATAAACTGTAGGGTTGTTGCACGGTACAGAAATGCCAGTGATCTTTGTGGTAAGCGTTGTTGATTTTAATGATTTAGAGTATGTCCGATGTTTTATGTAGACTGGAGGTGGAGAATATTATTTGATGCACATACATTTGACGCAATAAATTGAACTAACGGCTGATAATAAAGTTCTGGGATTGTGCATTGCCTAACGCTTGCTGAAAGGCTTTTTTTTCGAGAATTCTATTCATAGTGGTGTCACTAGATAAACAATAGATAACAAGCGATAAAAAGATGAAAAGTAGAGCTTTCGTGTGTATTTGGTTCATCCGAGGCGAAGCATAGTTCAATAAAGACATGAAAACCAGACTTTTTATTTTAATTTCGGGTTATGTATGTGTACGGATTTTACATGCTTTTGGGCTTAAAATTCATTTACTTTTCATCCCTAGGGTTGTAATAAGCCCCTTTCAATTCTAGCAAAACAAGAGTATGTAAAAACAATTTACTTTACTAGTGAGGTAATGCGGCCTTTTCTCTCACTAGTGAAGATCCTTTCCCTCGCTCGTAAAGTAAAACGCCATACTTTACACGTGAAACAATTTGATATCTCGCATCACGATGAGTAATAGTGGATTACGTTGGATGCTGCGAAAGTAATTCATTACACAAGGACACAATTTTGTTATACGAGCAAACTCACGAGTAAGTTTTTGAGCAGCAAGCTTCGGTAACTGTTTTCGAGGCAAGTGTAGAGTTTGCATATCCGAGCCGAAGGCGAGGTATGCACATACACTTGTCGAGAAAACAGTTACCGAAGCTTGTTGCTCAAAAACACGAGTGCGTTTGCGAGTTCTACAAAATTGTGTCCGAGAGGAATGAATTACGTCGCAGCATCCAATGTATTCTGGTTTATTGCCTGCTCATGCGAAAATTGACTATTACACGGCTGTTCTGCAGAAATTCTACATCAATTCAGTATCTCAATAAACCAACACTAACAAAACAAAAATAAATCTTCCGATAAAACGTTTACAAACAAATCTAGTGTGCTGACGAAATCGGCTCACACGCTACACGTCTCCTAAAAAATTGATCCCGAAAACATCACTCGTGTTACATTAGTATTGTCGCAACAGTAGTTACAATTGCGTTGGTGACATGTTGACATTGAATAGTTTTTCGCAGTTAGTATCGATGAGGACGCATTGTTTGTGCAATTATTTTGTTAGTCCTTTTTAATGTTTTCAAAAAAATGTGCAACAAAGTGCAGTGTTTGTACTATAAGCAAAATCAATTAGTGTTACAAGTGAAAAATACAACGAAATGTGTGGCCATAAAGTGTTACTTCGGAACATCAAAATTATTGTTACAATAAATATGACCGACAATTCTGTGTTGCGAATTCTTCTAAAAGTATGTTGTAACCAGATTACTTGCGTAACAAGTTTTTCTGAAATTACTGTGTTCATCGATCAATAATTTTATCAAAAAAATGTTATTTTAGCGACATTTCTTACATTCTTTTTCGATCGATCGATTCATTCAACAAAAAAGATAAAATGAAAGCAAGGCAAATTTTACTTGAAAGAACTGTCAACTTGAAATAAACCCCAAATATCCCTAGTGTAACGGATCACTTTCGCAGGGGGTAAACAGCCGTGTAATAGTCAATTTTCGCATGGGGCAGGCAATAAAAGTACCTCGGGCTGAAGCCCTCGGATACTTTTACTCATCTGGATACGAGATATCAAATTACTTCACTGGTTTAGTACTATTATTTACTGTCCTTATCGGAATTGGTTTTTCTTTCTTCGTTTACTTTGATGGCTGTTTGTTTGTTTGTCAGATTCGGCGCCTTAGAGATTTTGTCATTACAATTACAGATGCAATTTCGAGAAGGAAATAGGCCGATGCTAATGGTAACTGTGTACCAAAAATTTTATAAGAAACTTACTTTACGTTTAGAGAGTGTCTCACTTAAACTTTGAAGGCGGCGAACGGCCCAGCCTGGTAACCGATAATTTAAAAAAAATCTGCTCTGAAAGGCACGATTTGATGGAGCCTAAAAACAATTTTAATGTAATTTCCCGCAATCTCAAGCGGTACTGAGACACAGCGGAGAAAAGTTAACAAGTTTGAATTTATTAAATTATTTTGTTCACCTTTTACGTCAATATAATTCCCAGAATTCAAAATGCTAATTTCGTTTGTTCTGTTCGTATACAACTAACACTGTCACGCACCCACACTCATACATTCCTGTAGCTAAAAATTGAAAATGTGAGACCTGAAAATTGATACTTGGGATTAATATATTGAGGGAAAAGGTATACAATATTGTGAATATATTATGTAAATCAACAGAATTTAAAGTAGTACGGATCCCTTATAAATGGCATACTGATTCACAACTGGTGTACATATTTATGTGAAAAAATACCCATGGAAGCGTTTATTTCAGGACAAATTTATACGTCGAAGGACCTAAAACAATAAAGATTCGTCTTTCCTTTTTTTTCTTCTAATATTAAAAGATTTTATCGGAAAGAATTTTCCGATATATTCTGTTATGCTCGTTGTGCAAAATTGTTAAAATTATTTAATCTTTAAATTTGTTTAAGAGTTTCTTCAGCAATTTAAATTCTTCTTTGCCTTTTCTCCAGTTAATGCGACGTGCAATGTTTGTTTGCTTTGAGCAATTTATTTAATAACAACATGAGGGTGTGTGTTTCTTTCTCTTTTTTTTTCGTTTTTTAATTTGATTCAAATCACGCTTCAATTTGTTTGTACAGCACACGATATTGAAGGATAGCGTGTGATATTTAAGAAGATGAAAAAATATTGAAAGTATAAGCAAATTGAATTTCTCTGAGCTAATGGAAGGCTGATGTCAATTGCGTCTTGCCTAAAACTTTTTATTGGGCCCCTCGGAAAGCCTACCCTCAGTAAATTATGTAGGTATGCACATCTAGCAGCAGCTGGTCTTGCATAAGATGGTGAACATTGTTTGCATTTATTTCAGCTATAGATTAAGTTTTGCTCGACTAGTATGTGTTTACTACGTAAGTGGAAGCACGGGGTTTCAGGGGATTTTGAAATTTAGTTTTTTCATGTTGCAGATATTGCAATGTCAAATGCTGTCCAAGGTCTTAAGTCTGTGCAAGGTAATTTTTCATTAAGCAATCTGCGTAACCTTTCTATAAAAGACTAGAATTTGACAACGGCAAACGTGGCAACTTGTACAACACAAAAATCAAAGCCCACTCAAAACCGGTTGCGATCCACTTGTCAAGCGGACACTACATGAACAAATTCCTTAATCTATTAACGTAAAACTTTGAGCTAGTTTCGTGACAATTTGCAGTTACGCACGCGTCCATACTTTTAAGTTACATCTAGTGGTGAGGTGAATTCGTTTCCATCCAAGCTTAGCAGGTGCAACAACATTAGTCACAAGAAAATATGATGATGGCAACATTATGAAAATGAATTCACCTGAAAGTCGGCATCCACCGAGGGATTTGCATTACCTTCAATGTTTATATACTCTTCTGACTATAGCAACACATAGCGATGCAAACGAGACCTAATTAAAATGTTTCTTTCAACTTTGTAGGTGGAGCATCAATAAAGTAGACAATTAACGTTGGACACAAGTCCAATGCGCTTTGTTAGGTTGCAACACATGACAAAAGTCAATACTATGTAACGCAGCTCCAACCAGGGCCTATTTTTGGATTTTTTTTGCCAAAAAATTGCCAAAAATTTCCAAAAAGTGCGAACGTCCAAAAACCGAATTTTTCCACAATTTCGAACTGTTTTGGCAACTCCGGAGCTCAGCCTTATGTTTTAGCCGGCTCTCAATGATTTTTGTTTGATTATTGACGCTCTCGTCTTGCTTAATCATGCTCGTCTTCATTTGAAACCTGATAGTGTCAAGAAATAATCGAGAGTCAATTAAAACGCGGGGCTGATTCAGCAGTTGCCAAAACCGTTCGAAATGGTAGAAAAAATTTGGCTTTTGGACGTTCGCAGTTTTTGGAAATTTGTATCAATTTTCAAAAAAAAAATTCCAAAAATAGGCGCTGGCTCCAACAACTTTATAATGTTAAATGTCACGGATGCAACGTATCAAATCTTATATTCATCCGTAACTTGGGTACCGTATCTTTCAGAATTCGCTGAGCATTTGCTTTACCTTCAGTATTTATATAAAAAAGAAAATCGCAGACAACTTTACAAAAAAAAAATATTGGAATATTGGACCAGCGCCTTTTCCAATCGTAGTTCCACTTTTCTCCACGACTCTGACGTTATGAACAGCCCCCATAAGCTAAAATCGCACTTTCCCATAAGTCTCGACTCTAAAACGAGCCATCAGAACAGTCGGAGCGTTTGCTGCGACTGAGCCCCGTACAAACCCGTATATCTATTGCGTACGTGACCCTAGTGCGTCTGTCACCCTACTTTGACCTTAAGCCTATGCGCCGGTTAAAGTAGTTAAAGTAAAATTATTATGTAATGTGTACATCTTAGAAATTGCGCATAGCGCAATTACGAAGCCCGTACGACGTTCCTTTCAAATAAAACAAAAATTTCAAATAGCCCTAAAATTTTAATTTATTGAGTATAAATACACATAGGGCCTAGTATCGGCCTCAGTCCGAGGACCCAAATTTAATTTTTTTTTCAACTACATTCTATTCGGCCTTTGATTACCTTCCAAATGAAACAAAAATTACGAAAAACGGATAAAATTTGCTCGAGTTATATGTAAAATACACATAGGGCCCTAGTAACGGCCTTAGTCCAAGGAACCAAATTTAATTTTTTTTTCAACAACATTCTATTCGGCCTTTGATTACCTTCCAAATGAAACAAAAATTACGAAAAACGGATGAAATTTGCTCGAGTTATATGTAAAATACACATAGGGCCCTAGTAGC
Source organism: Bradysia coprophila (assembly GCF_014529535.1). Taxonomy (NCBI): domain Eukaryota; kingdom Metazoa; phylum Arthropoda; class Insecta; order Diptera; family Sciaridae; genus Bradysia; species Bradysia coprophila. The sequence continues at coordinate 1,798,858 of NW_023503807.1, forward strand.
GGCCTTAGTCCAAGGACCCAAATTTAATTTTTTTTTATACAACATTCTATTCGGCCTTTGATTACCTTCCAAATGACACAAAAATTACGAAAAACGAATGAAATTTACTTGAGTTCTATGTAAAATACACATAGGGCCCTAGTAGCTTTTCACTTCTAAGGCCCTAACTCACGGTCCACTCACCCGATTATAAAAAACTTTTTTTTCCTGGATTGGTATCGACACTACCTATCTTTTGCCATTTCATTTACATTTCCATCGTTTATTTTGCCATAAATATCACCAAAAGACCTTAAATCACTTAGGTGGCCCTAACTCACGAAGGGCCGACCCGAATATGCCCATCTTCGAACTTAGCCTCACTATTTCGACTATCTTTCAGGGAAAAAAATATTTTGAAATCGGATTTGATTTACTCAAGATATCGACGTGACAGACGGACAGACGGACAGACGGACAGACAAAATTTTTATTGCAGATTCGTCATCTATGAACATAGGTAAACACTTTGCCCTTACCGTCTGCTTCGAATTCCATCAATTACACACGGCATCGTAATCCTATAAGCCCCTTTGTACTTCGTACGGGGCTAAAAATTTGTATTTGCTAAATACTCCTATGTTAAACGAATGTGGTATTCCCACAGTAAAGCTGCCACATATATTAAGCTGAATCTTATAAAAGACCTATATTGCCAGAGCTTTAAGTTATTATACTTTTGTCAAAGTTTTCTTCAACGGAATCGAAATTGGTCCAAAAATGTTGAAGTCTCCATTAATTTTCAGAAGGTTCTGCGAAAACTTTCCTTGTTAAGTTGTTATATGGGGAACTTCAATATAATCAATATACATTTCAGGCATAAAGCGTTTCAACATTTTTAAGCTACAAGTCTATCGGTCTATATCTATATCGAATGCATAACCATATCTATACACACACATTCTATGCATGTAACGTTAACTCTGTAAAAATCATTTCAGAAGAAAACTTAAGCAACTTAAAATGAAATCGTTTCTGGATTTGATTTAAGGTTTAGTATTTATCGTTAATTTAAAAGGACTACCTTTGCTTAAATAAATTGATGTTGGCATGTTTGGTTGGGAGCAGAATTTAAGAAAACATTTTCCGAAATAAAATCAATTCCTTTACAGTCGACGATAATAAATTTGTTCAGAGGGGTTTAATAGACGGAAATATTGCTATACATCAAGTTATATACAAATAAAATTGATGAACGGTATGCGATTTTGATGAGAAACTAAACATTGAAACTATTAAGTGTAAAGCTCACATTTTCCTATATAGAGATCTCGATATACTATCACATCTCACATCCCTTTTATTTATTTATTTCAACAACCCAACGTATATATGTGTAGTGTTCGAGTATATTATACTGTGCATATAGGTGTATATATGTCGGGTATATATTTCATTTGAAATAAAGATAAAACGATTTTATTTGTCGAAAATGGGAAAAGTCAGTGTAAATTTCCACTGACTTCACATTAAATTTATAACCACATTAAAACAAGGGTTTCATATTTAAATTTATGATATGATATATATTATACCAGGAATGGACCTACTACATGCGAAACCTTATTTTTGTACGTATATAGATACACACGTAATAAATCAAAGTTGAATATTGTTTAACCAAAAAAAAAAGTAGCATCAAATTTATGTAGACTCGGTCATGATGCGTGTGCTGTTCGGTCCTAATATACTCGTATGGATGGTATAAAAGTGTTTCCATGTGGTTGGGTGTAAATGTGCTAGAAGAAAAATATTACGGATATTATTTTATGTGGCTGAAATGTAAAAATAATGTAGCAAATGATGCGGAAATCTACTCGGTTTTTTTTTGAAGAAGCTGTCAAATTGTTATCCCATATAATTTTCCAATCAATTGGTTTTCGGGAGCAGACGCAAGTGAAAATTAAATTTTTCATATTCATTCAGGTAAACCGATTTTTAAGATAGCATTCTGCAGACCAGTTGAATAGATAGCAAATCTGCAGACCAGTCGGATTGAGGCGATATAGGGAAATGCTGCTTAGAAACTACATCTCAAATGTAATAGATTTTCGTATAATTCTAGTCCATTTTTAGTACATTTCGTCATAAAGTTACTAACGTCAGCGCTCTATTTCTTTGTGAACCAACTGCATACCTATAACATTTCATTGATATTTCACTTACCAGAGTAAAGTTATATCACCTGAAAGAAGAGCGCAAAGAATGAAGTACAGGAAAAAAAATTATGGCCCTTCCAGGCCAACCGATTCAATATGGCAATTTGAAAGTTATCTTAAAGCAGACAGAAAAGGAAATGATTTAAAATCAGTTCAGTCACTACCAGGGCTTACTTTTTAGAAACTTTTAGAGAAAATCGAGAAAATCAAGAAACTTTGAGAAATTCAAGAAACTTTGAGAAATTCAAGAAACTTCGAGAAATATTTCTTGATTTTCTCGAATTAGAGAAATTTCAAGAAATTTCAGAAAATTCAAGGAATTCGAGAAACTTCGAGAAATTCAAGAAATTTCAAGAAACTAATTTCTCGAGTTTCTTGAAGTTTCTCGAATTTCTCGAATTCGAGAAATTTTAAGAAATTCGAGAAAATTCGAGAAATTTCGAGAAATTCAAGAAATTAATTTCCAAAAAGTAGGCCCTGGTCACTACACGGAATTTTTTTTTTTTAGGGTGTTAGCCTAAGAGTAATTATATCTAGAGAGGAAATTTCGAACAAAATTACGTAAAATACGTGGTCCCAACATGAAATATGAAATGTTTATTGGTATGTGTGTTTGCCCTCTTATTTAAGAGGGCAAATTGAACTATCAAAAGCGAAATAGCGTCAGCGTATACATGTATTGGTGTAAAAGTAAACGAAATGTGTATCTTATACAAACTGATCTTGGGACCACATTTCGTCGTACAAATTTCCTCTCTAGAGGTATAATTACTCTAAGGTGTTAGCTGTGCAGAACTTTTTTACAAGAGACAACTGAATATTATGTTCCGAATATATGTACATTTTACATACTGACCACGCTAAGTGCAGCTAAGATGTACATTGTACTGCTATGTTAACAATTGTACTTGTCCCGAATTGTACAGTATAGCAGTACATTTTTCGTGATACTTGAACAGTACTATTGTACTGTTGAACCGTATTATTGTCTATTGTGCTATAATATGTACAAGATAGATGAGAATGATGCTTTGCTCAGCTGAATATAAATGCATTTTAGTTGTAAGCCTATACTGCTGCGTTGCACATCTGTAATGCCGAATCACGTTACTTTTTTGAAATTTCTATAGTGAAATTCTGTTTGGAAACCAAAGCTCAAATGTAAACGATTTTTGTGTACCTCTATTACAAAATGCGTCATAAAATTACTGACGTCAGCGCTCTTATTTGTTGTGAACCAACTTCATTGCTACTGACATTTCATGGATATTTTACCAGAGTGAAGTTAGTTAAATGCATATGCGGCAGTGGCTTTTATGGGTTGTTCTAAGTAAAGTGAAGCAGAGTTTCTAAGCTTATAGGGCATGGATCTTGTAAACGTTTTCACCACTTGACAACAAATTTTCTTTAGTTGAATTCCCTATTTCGTTTACGAGAAAATTTCACCTTGATTTTCTATATTAAAAATATTTCGATTTAAACCGTACCCGTACGTTTCGTGAAGGGATCCTACGCTGACGGATTGTTCAGCAGAAAAAAAATCTAGCAAAGAACGTAATTATGAAACTTGTTACGATGCTGACAACAATATTATTCATTTTCCAACTGAGAAGTTCTTCTCTAACGAAAAAAATCATCAAAATAAATATCTCTTCTTCACAACATTTAATTGGATTGATCCTGAAGGAGAAAATGTACGTGGAAACGTTTCTACCGTAGCAAAATTGCAGAGTCATTGCCGTAGAAATAATTCAATTGTAAACAAAATGTATAACGAGACGTTAGACATGAATTTTCTGATGCATAACAATTATTAGAGGCAATACCTTTCGACGAATATTATGGAAAAAGAAAAACGAAATGTGGATATTTTCGAACCGTTATAATGAGCGTCACATACGCTGAAACGTGGAACTAGGTCATGTTGTCCTTTTGAATCGTTTGGATAGAACTAGGAAGGCCAAAACGTTCGTTCTTCGACGAATTTAGAACATCGTTCAACCGCAATCGATAAGAGGGCTGATGTTACTTTTTAACTTTTGCATTGTTTCATTAACATTTCCATTATTTTTATTTAGGGAAATCTTTTTTTGTCAGCAAAATTATTCTTTTTTTGCAGCAAAATTATTTTTTTTATCAGCAAATTTATTCTTTTAGTTCAACAAATTTATTGCTATTGTGACCAAATTTAATTCTTCGTCTGCAAATTTATTTTTTTTGAAGCAGCAAATTTAATCTTATTTTGTCAGCACATTTATTTTTTTGCAATCTGCAAAATTAAATATTTTTTTAGCTATTTTTTAGCAGCAAATTTATTTATTTCTATCAGCAAAGTTAATACTTTTGTCAACAAATTTATTTATTCGTCATCAGCAAAATTAATTGTTTATTTTAGCTATTTTTTATCTATTTTTGGTGAAATGGATTTTCATATATTCTTTTCGTCACTAGTGGTGAAATGGACACCAAAACCCAATGCTTATCGAGCAACACCTCTAACCATTCGGCTATTGAGATATATAATCGCAGTGTAACAATTTTCAAAAGTTCATTTTTCGCAGCTGGTTGCAGAAAACGTTGTATGCAACACGTTGTGAAAGTGGTAGTTTTTGTCACATGCTTCGCTCGCTTCGCACGTTTGATAACATTACATCTAGTGACACAAACTACCACTTTTCGCAACTAGCTGCAGAAATTACTATTTCACGTCTTACGTCAACGTAAATAGTTATTGACACTACACGGACAATTCATTTCTTTTTACGAAATGGATACCAATTTTCATTGCACTTAAAAAGCGTTTTAACACGCCGAGCGATCCGGCCCATTGCCCCGGAGCGAAGCGGAGGGCCGCAATGCGAGCCGGGCGCCGGAACGGTGTCGGTAACTTAGGAGTTAATTTTTTTTCTCTCGCATCGTCTAATAATTAGTCTGTGTAATTCATTGCCCATAAAGAGCGTTTTAACACGCCGAGCGATCCGTAAACTTAGTTAAAGTGAAATTATTATGAAAGGTGTGCATCCTAGAAATTACGCATAGCGAAATTACGAAGCCCCATTCAATCGAGGGATAAATGCTTTTTTAGGCACTAGGTGTGTAGATTGTCACTCGATACCGCAGGTCGAGCGTGACAATACACATCGTGTGCCTAAAAGATCTATCACCGAGTTGTGTACAACGTTTTTCGCAATAAAGGCAACGGAAAGTTCCACTTTTCGTCGCTTGTTGAGTTGACGTTTTCGTGTTAGTGGTGTTAGTGATATAATTTTATATGTCCTACTGCGGGACATATGCTGATTGAAGATAGTAATTTTCCTACTTATAAAAAAATAAATTTGCAATTGAAACACTAATAAATTTGCTGACAAAAAGCAATAACTTCGAGGTATTAATTTTGCTGTTCGAAGGCATTAAAAGTGCATATTACAAAACAATAAATTTGCTGACTACAAAGTAATAAATTTGCTGCCAGGGATTTGCTGCAAAAGAATTATTTTTGCTGCTTAAAGTCAGTAATATTGCTGCTCAGAAAGCAATAAATATGCTGTTCGAGTACTAATAAGTTTGCTGAAAATAAGACTAATTTTGCTGATACAAAACACTAAATTTGCTGATAAAAAAGATTAAATTTGCTGCTAAAAAAAATAAATTTGCAGAAAAAAAGAATAAATTTGCTGACAAAAAAATAGATGCCTTTTTATTTATTTATAAACTTCGAATGACGTACAGTATGCGGCAGAATTGTTTCACTTTCAATATAGTTGATGTGTTAATTTAAGCGATGGCAATATTCGAGCCGCGTTTTAAAATAGCTCAACGTTCTGACTATTTGATTATGGCGGTACTGTTGATAGATATTGATCGAAATCGATGGTATTTCGGTTGTAAAATATTTGTTAGATGAAGACGTTGATTGATGTAGTAGCTCAGAGACTATTTTAAGCGCGGGTTTTCTCATTTTCACCATTTTTTCTGATGTTCTCATGAACTTCCCAAAAATATTTCTGGATAAACTTGGGAAAATTTTAGAAAATTTTATCGCAAAAATGAATAGGTGACATTTCTGCACGGTCAATGTCGTCAGTAACGATAATATTGTTGGGAGTGGAGGATTCGCGTAGCACGAAGAACAAAATAGTTTTAAAAAGAAACCAAAACTGGCTTTATTGACGAGGAAATAATTTAGATGTTTAGTCCTGAAGAAATAGTAACAGAATGAAAAACTAAGTTAAAACTGAATTAAAATGAATTAACAAGATTACTTTGGTATTTCGAACACTCCTCCTTAATCTTGTAACCTTCTCCTCCTCAATCGTAAGAACATTATACAAAACTCCATTTTCCAACATCGATTGTTGATCTCCAACCAATCCAGTTGTACGTCCATCACGCCTACCGACTTTCGGCTAGGCCTTTGATACCATTGTCTGCCGACGTTCGGCTTGAAATCCATTCATCCTTTAGAGTGAATCCTTATGTGACTACCTCCGCAGGCAAATCACACCATGATCCGAAGTTTACCGCCACCACTCTATGATGCACAAAACCAGTGCATCCACGTAACTGGTACTGCCGTTACTGCGAAACCAATTTAATTTCTTCACGACATCCACATTTAACTATGCTTCGTTTCTCCGTTTGTCGTGCTATTAAATTGCTGTTTGACTGCCCACGACTTCCACATGAACCAATTGCTTCGTTTCTCCGTTTGTCGATTCTGCTTGACTTTCCACAATTATTACACATGAAAGATTGCTTCGTTTCTCTGTACGCCTATTGATTCTGTTCTCCTCCGACTATTATCTTTCACAATAAAACCAAAATTCGTAATTTGTTAATTGTTCTCCTGATAACTGGGCCCATAACCTGTTGGAAGTGGAGGATTCGCGTAGCACGAAGAACAAAATAGTTTAAAAAAAAAACCAAAATTGACTTTATTGACGAGGAAATAATTTAGATGTTTAGTCCTGAAGAAATAGTAACAGAATGAAAAGTTACTAAGTTAAAACGGAATTAAAATGAATTAACAAGATTACTTTGGTATTTCCAACAAATATCGCCCTGTGGACGATAATATCGTTTCTTGGACGATATTATCGTTAAAAAACGATATTATCGTTAAAAAACGATATTATCGTTCAAAATTCTTGTTATTGACCGTAAAATGTTGCAAATTAAATCAGATCAAACCTGTGGCTGGTATATATATATGTTCACCCGTATTCACAGTTAACGCGTCAGTTCAAGAGTCTTTATTTACTTATTCATCGTATGGTAAGCTCAAGAGTCAAGTTTCCTGCACAATCATCTAACAACCCTAACAACTCTTATCTACCTGTAAATAAAACCTTCCGTATCCGTGCATCCCATATATAATAACAAACGTTGATTTAATATTAATAACTTATTTAAGTATGTACTTTGCCGCACACAAGTCCTCATTATAACTTCATCAGTTCTTATGCATTTAATATTTAGTTTCGTTAATGGTCCTTAATCCTTTTGGAAGCTTTTCCACACATATGCTTTAATTCCATATTAAAAGTCTGGATAAATTGTGAATATGTGTAAACGGGAAGTACAGTTATTACACAAACACTTTGGGGGAATTATTTTACATAATAAAATTTTCTGGTATAATTTCATCATTTCGTGTTCGTGTTATTCCTGTTCCAATTTCTGAGCGAGAAACGAGCAAAGTTATTTATAAATTTAAGCATGCAATAAGTAAGATTATACTGCCGAAAAACACACCAGTCCCAAATACATGTGTTCCATCTTCTATCTTAAGCATTTATCTCTAAAGCTTGAACATAAATTCTCTGTCCGTATTTATTTGCTGAATCCACAACATAATCTTAAAAATAGCATACTGTGTGTACGATGTAAGTAGGTGTACCTCGTGTACCTTTTATAAAACATCAGTGAAACAAAAATTAAATTAAATAATTTTGGGCTTTCATTAAATTATCTTTCTATTTAATTAACCGACGTGTCATGGTGAACTTGTAAATTTTTTTTTTTTTTTAATTCAACAAAAATGTGTCTTCGATTTGCGCGAAAATTTAAAATTTAATAAAACATTCTCCCCGAATATTATTGACCGACAACAATTCTTCTCACACCACCGCTGAATCGTAATCCTAATACGATTTCGTTCAAAATTGTTCCGAATCAAATTTGTCTGGATTATCATAGATATCTGGGTCGCACAGCAATGAATAGTAAGCAGATTTTGGATTATTTTTTTTTTTTATGTTTGCATGAAAATTTTGTAATCTTCTTTCGTTTAGTTGATATTAAAACAAAATTTGCAAAGTTCATGACATGGTAATTACTGCCAATCCCAAATTTGACTGCAATTTAATCCATGCAAAGTGCGTGTGTTATTTGGAGAATAGTTAAATAGATATTTACGTCACAAGGATGGGAAAGTCGAGTTTTTGCGTGAAGTTTGATGTTCCGGGACGTAACTCACGTAAAAATTTTTAGTGAAGTTATGTCTCTTTGTATGACGTTGACTGTACACAAAAAAAGTAGAGTTTACACTTTCTGAGTTACGGCTTGTTGCGTTTTTCCATTTATAAATGAACGGTTTTCGGTGCAAAAGCATGTGCATTTCTTCACTCAGTTCCTCCCGGGACATGAGCGTTGAAAATCATTTCTAGGGGGCTTAGTCAGTAACCTTCTTGTTGGTCAGTAAAATAACTTTTTCTCCATTTAAAACCTTTTTTTAGTTTTTCCATGACAGAGTAAAGTTAACCAGGCAGGAGCGCTCCTTTGACTAGGGACCTGAATAATCCAGTAGACCCATATTTTTTTCGAATAAAATTATTCAATTTATGTCAGTGTTCATTTTCATTTTCAGTGTATCATGGCCCTACGTTAGTGAAGGGCCGTGACGCAAGTCCGTTCACACTGAAAAATTTGACAAAAAAAATTTTCCGCAGGGCTGAGGAACACGAACTTTTTGACTTTTCCCCCTTTGCTCCTACTACCCCCAAAGTATTTTATTCGTAATCTGGGCGTCCATACGAGTTCAACGAGCTATCACACGCCTCATAAGGTTAAAATTTGGCCGAGATATTAAATTTCAAAACTTGGAAATTTGCAGAAATTTGTATGAAGAAATTGATTTTCATACATTTTGAAATTGATGAATTTTACCAACCTTTGTCACTCTGTCACTTTGTCACTCTGTTATCCGAAACTTTTGAATTTACCGACGGATTTGGCTGAAATTTTCAGGGTATGTTAAGGACGTAATTCTAAGAAACTGATTTGAAGGAATTTTTATAAAAGCTTATAATTTCGGAGTTATGAGCGTGTTAAGCTATTAAGCTATGGAACCTATAACTCGGAAAATATGGCAGATAGAAAGTTCGTTTAAAAGACAAATTTATAGAGTTTTAGATTCTAGTCGATACGTGTTTCATGGTTTTCCTAAAAAGTCTTCTATTTGGGAGCTATGAGCGTTTTAAGTGCGAGCTATGTCAGCCATAACTCGGAAAATACAGCAGATGGAAACTTCGTGTAAAAGACAAAGTTATAGAGTTTTAGATTCTAGTCGATGCGTGTTTCATGGTTTCCCTAAAAAGTCGCTTATTTTGGAGATATGGGCGTTTTAAGTGCGAGCTATGTCAGCCATAACTCGGAAAATACAGCAGATGGAAAGTTCGTTTAAAAGACAAATTGATAGAGTTTTAGATTCTAGTCGACACGTGTTTCATGGTTTTCTTAAAAAGTCGCTTATTTAGGAGCTATGGGCGTTTTAAGTGCCTCAAATTTTCGATTTTGGTCAAATTTTCGATATTCGTGAATTTTTCGATTTTAGACTTTTCGATTTTCATCAAATTTTTGAATTCCGTAAAATTTTCGATTTTCGTCAAATGAAAGCTGGAAGGTTGAGATCAAAGAGAAAGTTATACAGTTTTCTAAGAAGAATATTTTCGTTCAAACTGTATAGTATAATTGTCTATTATCTTCGACCCAATTCTAAAAAATCACAACTTACAAAGGAGCTGATATCGCCCAAAACCACTTGCAGTGGAGGTGTGACGCAAGTCCTCTTATCCACTTACAAAAGAACTGATATCGGTGTAGGTGACGCTTACAGATTCTACACGCAAAAAGGTATGCGTCACAAATGGCAGCTGATGAGGAAAGTACGCGAAAGTTTTATCAACAAAAATCTTACCAGAAAAATTTTAGGAAGAAAATTATAATAAAAAAGTTTGCGTCACAAGTGGCAGATGTTGAGGAAGGAAAATTTTTATAATTGTGAAATATATTCCTTTAATGAATGGAATTCAAACGGAAGAAAGCCGAATCATCTGCCACTTTTTGACGCAAACTTTTTTATTATAATTTTCTTCCTAAAATTTTTCTGGTAAGATTTTTGTTGATAAAACTTTCGCGTACTTTGCTCATCAGCTGCCATTTGTGACGCATATCTTTTTGCGTGTAGAATCTGTAAGCGTCACCTACACCGATATCAGTTCTTTTGTAAGTGGATAACAGGACTTGCGTCACACCTCCACTGCAAGTGGTTTTGGGCGATTATATGTCCCCTATTTGACGTTTCGAAAATGAACCGATACTACCTGGTTTATTTTACTCTGCCGTGGTTTTTCCCGTCAAAATCATAACATTAATATCAAAAACGTCAAAATAGGATATTGTATCTAATTACAACGAAACCCACAACTAGTAACATGCAGCAAAATACGGAAAATTAATACAAAACGAATAGAGCTGAAATGCACCCCGTCACCCCATTTAATTTTCGAAAACATTCATAATAACCGTAAACTTTCGCTACAATTACAGCTCAAAAGACAGATTAAATTAAAGTTTAATACCTTGGTGAGTAATTGTGACTGTAACACGTAAAGAAGCAGGTTCTTATATGAACTTTTCTAGTTGTTTTGTGATGCATTTACATGAAATTTGATAGTTTAAGTTTTGTTAAATGGAAACAGGAAAAACACTTATCTTATGTGGCATTTTCGTAACACAAATACAGCGATGCGTGTTTAGACCCGTACGAAGTACTGGGGTCTTATAGGTTTACGCATACGTTTGTAACACGTCGAATTGGACTCCCTGAGTAAGGAAAACCTATTGTGGTTGTCTAGAGATGCCAAATCCGCGAAAAAAAAAATGTCCGTCTGTCCGTCTGTCTGTCTGCACGATAACTTGAGTAAAACGCATCCGATTTTGAAAATTCTTTTTTTTTCCCGTTTGGTAATGTCAAAAGACAGGCTAAGTTCGAAGATGAGTGATTTTGGATCGACCCCTCCCGAGCTGTGGCCCAATAAGTGCTTTACGGTTTTTCGAAGATATCTCCGGACATTTAAACGCTATACTCGTAAGTGATACACCGAATGAAAGATATTTACAATACCGATCGACAAAAAAAAAGTTTATGGAAATCGGATGACCGACTCGTGAGTTAGACCCCTTGGTGTGGAACAGGCACAGGGCGGCAAGCAGTTTTTGCTTGTAGGTCGGCCACATTTGAACATATTTCGTCTGTTTTAGCTTTATTAGATAGGTATTGACCGTACCAATCAGGGAAAAAAAATTTATGAAATTATGTTCTCCGGAGCGTGAGCTCTTATCTGGCTACTCGGAAGTACAGTGAACGTGGTGTATTTTGTCAATATCTCGAGTAAATTTTGACCGAATTTCATGAATTTTTTTTGTTTGAAAGGTATTAACAAATGTAAAGCGTCGGTACTATTTTCGGTTTCCTAACAAAATGGCTGCCGGCGGCCATATTGGATTTTATTAAAAGTGATATATAGTGGGAAAAATGATGCTTAGAGAGTTTCTGTTAACATGGAAATAATGTGTTATGTGTGTGGGGTTTCAGGGATTCCATATACGGACATCTATATATACCTATATACAGCTATATTGAGCTATATACAGGCATATAGAGCTATATAATAGCATATATTTATCTGTGAAATGTTTATTTATAGTGAAATATAGGTAAATATAGCGGTATATAGCTGTTTAAATAGGAATTTATGAAATTTGTCTTCGTACGGGGCTGTCTATATTGCCTCCGGCAATTTAGTTGTATATGATAACAAGGCAAAGAGTGGATAAAGTAAGTGATTTTAAAGGGAGAATAGTTTTTCAGCAGAGAAGAGAAATGAAGAGTTTCACATTAAAGGCTTTTGATACGTATAGGTGTTTCGTACGGGTCGGCGTTAGCTATGTTTTGATATAAAATTCTAATTGAGTTTTGAGCTGCATGCCGAGGCAGATTAATATTTTCACAAATTTGTAATAGTACAAACGTCTGCGAGGGCAAATGATATGCATTTTTGCCTGATAAATGAATAAACTGAAAACTCTGAACAATTTAAAGTGACCAGAAAAATTTTATCTCTTTGATTTTTAAACGACGGTTAAGCCCGAACACGCAGATTCAAAAATCAATGTGAAAGAAACAAGACCATCGAAGTCTTAGATTGGGGAATTATGTTGCAGAAAGATAGCATACATCCGAAAAAATCGGTATTTTAAACCCATTCTGGTTAGAACTTACTTGAGTAAAGTTCGTATTAGATAGGTGGCATTAGTCCGAAAAAAGCCGTTTGCCTGCAGGAGAATATTTTGGCTAAACTATTGATGGGGTTAGTTTAGTCATCGAATAAGGTGAAAAAAAACACTCATGACAACTGGCGGAACTGCCACGGCAACTGGTCAAAATTGACTTTAAAAATTCCAAACGACAACATAAAATCTGATACAAATCCGATTCATTCACTTTCTTCGTACACGCAACCCTATTTTTTGAGCTCTATCGATTAAAAATACAAAACTCATCATTTGTCGTCTAATTTTATTGGAAATCGCATCGAAAATCAAACATAGCGGGAACTTTCAAAAATCGTACTTGATGCACGACACGTTTTTATCTCTATAGACTGTTATGATCAGAGCGAGAAATCCGAAGAATAGTTATTATAACTTGCCTTGGGGTACGTGAGGAATTGAATCTGAAGCCATTAGTAAGACGGCGCACGAATGCCGCTGTCTTTTTTATCCACAACGTGCTCACCGGGAAAGTCAACTCACAGGTGTTACGTGACAGGATTTCATTGTATGATGGTTCGAGAGCTCTTCGTAACCCGCCACTGATTCGTTTGAATACATGCAGGACCACTTACAACCAATATTCGCCGTTCAATTTTGCTTGCCAACTTTTTAACATGGCGGTCGCTCACGTGGATCCCACCCTGCCATCTCAGAAATTTAGACGCAGCGTCCAGGAGCTCGATGGTTCTGTTTTTGGTCGTTTTGGCATCCCTTGAGGTTCACACTTTAAACCTCGTTCTTATGGCGCATAGATTTTCTGTTACAATGATCTCGTTATCTATTTTGCTTTGACGAAGCCAACCGGCTAATAGTTGATTTTACGGCACAGTCTAGTCTGGGTTTTTGTGCTTACCTACCTATGTTTGAATTTTGTTGTTGTTTTCTTTTGCAAATGCTTTCGACTTATTGTGACATATTGATTTTCACTTGCTTTTCTGTAAATTATTTATTTATTTTTTGTATTGTCTATCTGTGATTTTGGTTATAAGTTTTTCATTTTGATTTTAAGTTGATAAGTTGATCACTTTTTACTGTTATAGTCGGCTAGGAAATAGTAGACTAATAAAACTATTATTCATTCATTATTCATTCACTTGTCAAAGTATTTGCTTCTCTTTCAACGTGGTACGTTGAGAGCGAGAGGACAGATTACCAGTTTATTTTAACTTGCCTTGGGGTATTTGTCAAAATATCTTCTTCTCTTTCATCATAACACTCTATAGATCTTTTAGGTTCGAAAAAGGACTAGATGGTCTGGAGGTATGAATTGACAGCTCACAGGTGTAATCGGTTCGCTTTTTATTACTTTCGTTCACTTTAGTTGAATAAAAAGTAAAAAGTGAACGAAAATGATCAAAAGCGAACCGATTACAGCTGTCACCTGTCAATTCATCCCTCCAGACCATCTAGTCTTCTTTCGAACTTAAAAGGTCTATTGTTATGTTCAAAACCGATAATCGGTAAATGTCGACTGATAATCTGTAAATGTCGACCGATAATCGGTAAATGTCGACTGATAATCTGTAAATGTCGACCGATAATCGGTAAATGTCGACCGATAATCGGTAAATGTCGACCGATAATCTGTAAATGTCGACTGATAATCTGTAAATATCGACTGATAATCGGTAAATGTCGACCGATAATCGGTAAATGTCGACCGATAATCGGTAAATGTCGACCGATAATCTGTAAATGTCGACTGATAATCTGTAAATGTCGACTGATAATCGGTAAATGTCGACTGATAATCTGTAAATATCGACTGATAATCGGTAAATGTCGACCGATAATCGGTAAATGTCGACCGATAATCGGTAAATGTCGACCGATAATCTGTAAATGTCGACTGATAATCTGTAAATGTCGACTGATAATCGGTAAATGTCGACCGATAATCGGTAAATGTCGACCGATAATCGGTAAATGTCAACCGATAATCGGTAAATGTCGACCGATAATCGGTAAATGTCGACCGATAATCGGTAAATGTCGACCGATAATCGGTAAATGTCAACCGATAATCGGTAAATGTCGACCGATAATCTGTAAATGTCGACTGATAATCTGTAAATGTCGACCGATAATCTGTAAATGTCGACCGATAATCTGTAAATGTCGACCGATAATCTGTAAATGTCGACCGATAATCGGTAAATGTCGACCGATAATCGGTAAATGTCGACCGATAATCGGTAAATGTCGACCGATAATCGGTAAATGTCGACCGATAATCGGTAAATGTCGACCGATAATCGGTAAATGTCGACCGATAATCGGTAAATGTCGACCGATAATCGGTAAATGTCGACCGATAATCGGTAAATGTCAACCGATAATCGGTAAATGTCAACCGATAATCGGTAAATGTCAACCGATAATCGGTAAATGTCGACCGATAATCGGTAAATGTCGACCGATAATCGGTAAATGTCGACCGATAATCGGTAAATGTCGACCGATAATCTGTAAATGTCGACCGATAATCGGTAAATGTCGACTGATAATCGGTAAATGTCGACTGATAATCGGTAAATGTCGACTGATAATCGGTAAATGTCGACCGATAATCTGTAAATGTCGACTGATAATCTGTAAATGTCGACAGATAATCGGTAAATATCGACTGATAATCTGTAAATGTCGACTGATAATCGGTAAATGTCGACTGATAATCGGTAAATGTCGACCGATAATCGGTAAATGTCGACCGATAATCGGTAAATGTCGACTGATAATCGGTAAATGTCAACCGATAATCGGTAAATGTCAACCGATAATCGGTAAATGTCGACCGATAATCGGTAAATGTCAACCGATAATCGGTAAATGTCGACCGATAATCGGTAAATGTCAACCGATAATCGGTAAATGTCGACCGATAATCTGTAAATGTCGACTGATAATCTGTAAATGTCGACCGATAATCTGTAAATGTCGACTGATAATCTGTAAATGTCGACCGATAATCGGTAAATGTCGACCGATAATCGGTAAATGTCGACCGATAATCGGTAAATGTCGACCGATAATCGGTAAATGTCGACCGATAATCGGTAAATGTCAACTGATAATCGGTATATATCGACTGATAATTCGATTAATCAGTCGATATTTATCGATTATCGATAAAACATTCGATTGATATTGTGCCAAGTTCCACAATAATAATACAAATGGAAACACCAATTCGGTGATAATGTTGTCTACCCGAAAAATTGCATTTTCTATTCTCGAAATTCCGTTTTGTGGATCGGTTTAAGAAAAAAGAATATTTCAAATA
Source organism: Bradysia coprophila (assembly GCF_014529535.1). Classification (NCBI taxonomy): domain Eukaryota; kingdom Metazoa; phylum Arthropoda; class Insecta; order Diptera; family Sciaridae; genus Bradysia; species Bradysia coprophila. The sequence continues at coordinate 1,814,956 of NW_023503807.1, forward strand.
TTTATAAATAAATCCATTATCAATTCAATTTCACACCAGTAACATTTTCGTAACGGTACGACATATATATACATACAACAACCATCTTCACAAATAAATCTTTGAAAGAGATTTATGGTGAAAATGGGTAATAAAAATGTTTACAAGTTCCAATATCACACATAATATCCTTTTTATATATAAAGCAAAATAAGGAAAAGTGATTTTCATGAAAATAATTTTTCGCAGATTTATCGTTTGTTTTATGCTGTAGAAATTTCGATCTTTATTTAGAAAAAAAGGGAAGTTTAAACAGACTTTTGTGTAGCACACACCTTGCTGATTCCTGAATATTTAACGGGGTATTTAGCAGCATCCGTTAATATTATGTAAAACTCATCAATATTTGATGTTCAGTCATAAAATACGCAGATGACAAGCAAACAGATGACTTGTCCGATAAAGCATTAACCAATTTTCACGTCGAGATACTTATTATGTGTAACGGATGACTGTTACCTTGTTTGTTGAATTTTGTTCAACTTTCCTAAATGGGGCAATAAATATTTTACGTTCCAATTTAATGACGGAATAAATTTTTATTTTAAATTCTCCCGTTCCACTAGAAGACGACCCACACCCACATCCGAGCACAGGGCAACAAAAAAAACCAAGCACTTGTTGCGAATGTATTGTTGTGCTTTTGACGTTGCACTTTTACAACCCATTTTAAATGTTCACTCTACGTCTTTCGTATACACTGTTTGGCTATTTATTTATTTAAAACGTGTTCTGTTTCATAAATATACTGTTTATAGCTTAAATGTGCACTTGCTGGAGATATTAAGTCGATAAATACTTAACGGAAAACAAATAAATTATTGAGTTCTTTACATTTCGTAACAATTCGTAAAAATTTGGTTGTATGGAATCGAATTGTTGAGAAACTAGCCAGTTACAGTGTAACTGTTACACGTAAATTATTAAAATCAATTTGAATTGCAATGAACGATCATCATTATAACTTATTCAGTAGTCAGTAGTGTGTATGTAGTGCAAATGTTAAGTTAATAGAGAAATTATAGTGCGTAACTTCCAGAGAAATGATAACAGGTGGCGTTGTGCTAACTCCACTCCACAGGTAGAATGAATATGTCGAATGACGTTTTATAGCCATGCATCCAATTCGTCAAAATGCAATGTAAAATCATATAGAATTTGACGTATTTGATGCATCGCTGTTAAACGTCATTCGACGTATTCATTCTACCTTTGAGGAGAGTGCAGCGGCATTCTTTAATCATTTATCTGGAAGTTACGCACGGAAATTACTGTAAGTTTGCATAGCAACGCGAGTTTTACTTAAACTTCATTTGTGTCCTGGCCTTTTCCAATTGTTTTGAAATCAATTTAAATTTCATTTATTTCCAAAAAGAAATTACTTAAATTAATCGCAGGGTTAGTATCAGTGTTTATATACTTTGGATGCTACAGTACAATGTATCGTTAACTAAACAATCTCTGCATGAACTGCCTTTTCAACATCAAATGCGAATTTTCGGCTTCATTTTTCACCAGTGAATTCAAAAGTCAGTCCTAAACATTACGTAATCGAACTGTCTTCTTTTGATTAATGTTTCACCTGGATGAAATCAACGCATGCAATAAAAATATTGAAACTGTAAATGTTTATCGATTTAAACCTACCAGCCCTTTGCAATATATCCATTAACTTTAGCGGCGTGATTGATAGCCTCGAAATGAAATCAATCATTTATCGCGATAGCAACGTGATCAGCGTAAGATTCTTCAATCCAGTGAGTGTGCATAATAGCGTTATTAATGAGCTGATGCTAGCATAAGCAAGGTCTAAGAATAGACTAATGTAAATTACTATCACACATGAGTCTTAGCCTAGCGCTGCCATATACGCGCTTAAGTGCAAGTCTGTGTGCATGTTAGCGTAAAATAGATTCCGAATTTGACATCACACATTTGAGTAATCATGCTTGGAGCTGTAGTGCCATGCTGCGACATAAATATAAAATCTTGCAACTTGCTTCCCATCGATACTGAAACCGAATTTTAATTTATCATTGTGCAATTATACCCTGAATAACTTTGAATTACATTTTAATCTCTCCAAACATTTACACCAAGTTTCGGAAAATGTATCCAACCGTTTTATTTCAAAACACTAATTTATTGGCAAACAACACGTTTACGGGAAAACTAATAATTTATTATCCGTACAGCAGCTAGCAGCAAACGAATATCATCATCTCTTAAATAAAACGACAGAGTCGATGCAATGCACGGTGTGGGGGATGCATAAAATGTTGAATAACAACAAAACCATTTCGAAATGGTAAATGAAAATACATTTTGTTTGCATTTTCATAGCGAAATTTTACGACGCCCTTATTGGACTTTGTCATTTTGGAGAAATAAAGAATCTGAGACCATAGCACTGTTCCCTAGGAGCAGAGCTGTGATCTGACAGAATTCAATGAACAGTTGTTGTTTAATCCAAAACACTACTCCTAGCCAAGGGCCCTCTCAATAGAACAAACTGACAAATTAAAATGAAAAATCATATGTTTAAATGTGTGTGTGACAGCTTCGTGTACAGACAGTATAGGGACTCTTAATGTCAAAAGTAAGGGACTCATAATGTCAAAAGAATAATGTCAAATTATGGTCCCAAAAATGTCCGCGAAATTTTGAAATTATTACTTCAAATGAAATGCTAATTTAAAAAAAATATATTTTTTCGTTATAAGTGGTGTTTGTGAATGAAAATTATTTGAATTAGTTTATATGTAGTCTGTTTCATATTTGTTAAATTCATCAGTTTGTTTTCTGGCTTGATTTTGCTAATGAGACAAATATCTGCAAGAATAAATTGCAACATCTTTTAGTTTCGGTTTTACTTGCAGTTCAACAAATAAATTACCAGAGAATTTTCTGATAATCTATTTGATTGTAAACCACAAGGAATACTTAAACATCAATCGCAAAAGCTGCAACGTAATCGGAACGGGAATCGAAATGATGTCATAGTCACAAACTGTCCGTTTTTCTTGTTTTAGGGTCCGTCCCTGGACGTCCGAGCAAAAAGAAAACAAATTCAATTAAAATATCGAAAAATATATTCATTTCATCAACGACATTGATTTTGAGAGAAAAATTTCAAAAATGTTCTTACCAAGAAATTTGAAAAGTTTTTGCAGGCGCCAGTACTTAGTTTTTGTACGATAATACGATTTTTTAATGAAAATTTACAACATTTTCTCGTTTTTGTATGATGAAAAATAAGGACGTCCAATTTCGCCAAATATGGGTCCCTACGGACGTCTTTTTGAATGATCCCATACAAAATCCACAATTTTAGAGTAAGCCTTAGTTCTTGAATTGTTGCCGAATAACAGTCCAAACTGAGCTAATTTTTTAAATCATTAGGGCCTTCAGCTCCAATTGATAAAGAAAATTAGATGTTGACGGTATCTTTAGTGAGAGTGTCGAGAATGTGAGAATTCAAGTTCATTGAATAATTACCGTTGGGTAGCGGGAATTGTCAATGACATGAAAGTAAGAAAAAGTGTAAACTTTAACGTCTTTGGGAATCGTAGCTCAGCGAGATGTATAGGTCAGGGGTAAGCATAAATCAGTGTAGCTTATCAGGAAGTATGACTCAGTGAATGCTTGGCTTATCAAAAAGTATCCAATATACTTACTTTTCTTCGAGGTGTAAAACCCGCTGGCTGACCAAATACGTCCCCGTATATCTTGCCGCGAAACGCATCTCAAGGTTAAGTACAATTTAAAGGGAAGTGTAGAAAGATTGTGAAATACAATTTAGCCAGAAGCATGTTTCAAAAACGTGATGGTATGTTTCCCGGGTAATCATTAGAATTTTAGAAATCTGTTTAAACTAAAAGCTTCGAGAATGGGAACATAGTTCCCGAAACTCGGTTAGCTAAATAAAATAAATTTGGTACAAATTAAAAGCGCGTTTTTACTCAGAAAAGTTGTTTTCCTCGTCTTGTGAAAGAACCTAATGACTTAGAAATTTCTGTTAACCGTAAGTTTTTTTTACTATATAATAGAAAACGATAACGAGTTAAATAGTAGGTTTTAAAAAAAATTGTGGAGCAAGCGCTTCCACTACTCTTAAATTCTGAAATTAAAGATATTGGTGGTAAATATTATAAAGCGAAGCTACTATTCGAAGAAAGTTTGCTCCGCTCGCGTTATACCGCGTTTTATAATAAATAAAATAATTCTGTTTTGTGTTAAAGTCTTTTCTTGGACTTAGCGGCGATGAAAGCTTATCTATTCTCTGTTTCACATTGACCAATTACTTTCAACATAATTTGATTAAAAATTTCTCTTTGATTCCTTTTTTATTGGGGATCAAGAACTTTTCAATTTAGGATCAAGAAAATTAGAAAATTAAAAGATTAAAAAGTTATGCTAAGATGAAACCGCACACGGAATGTGCACACGTTGAAAACAAATTAAATTTTTCTCATACACACCTACAATAAATATTTCCACACTACAGCAGAGTACACCTCGTGTCATAATTGCATATCTAGGGCATAATGAAGCATTCTTTACACAAGGAAACGTGAAATGATCTGACAATAGCATGGGTTGAAACAACTTATCAGTCAATCTAACTGTTTTCATTGAGCTGCTAAAAGATATAAAAAGTCGTGAAGATACACGGGCCTAAGTGGAAACAGTCGCCCGAAAGAATGGGCCTTTTGAGTTTTTCCCCTAAGGGCTTTTTTGAGCCAGTCCGGCCCTGGCACTCTCCTTTCATTCCTTTCGAATACGAAACTTTGTTACGGTCATTTAGGGGTCTGCGTGGTCGGTTGGATCGGCGGGGTTCTTTTTTGATCATTCATTTTCAGACACTTAATTAACAAATGAGTTTACTCGAAGAATTCTTGATTTTAAATTCATTCACGTGTTTTATCATTCAAACGCAAATTCTGTTCTTATATCTGAAATGCCTACCAAAATAATAGCTAAACGCGTTCAGTCATACTGGTACGACTAACAGAGATTATATTCTCTTCCCACCCCCCAAAATTTACACGTTCAGTGATAGTGATAGGATTTCCTATCGAGACGAAGACACTGTTTCGACCTCAGGACACTTTGTAACGGCGGTCATGGCTAGGCAAGCTAGCACCCGTCAGTTGTTCCGCTACGTCCTTTCACAAGACAGTTGAGTGGCTTTCTCTTGAAACATTATTAGAAGCCACTTGAATGGAAAAAGTCTATAATATCATAGAAAGGGCCTAAACTTCGTTATGCAACATTTTCGTGACATTTTACACAAAAAAGGTATTTTCAATTCATAAAAGAAATTGAAAACTTTATTTACTCTTTTAATTATAACTCATCCACGTGTTATGAACGAATAATGAATGACAACATGAATGAATATATGTATGAATGGAACAAGACAATTATTGTAATAAAAAAAGGAAGAAGCAAAGTTGACGTTTTCGGATTTAGTAGTGTGTGTGATATGATTTTTCAATGAATTTCGGGTCATAATTCCTCTAGGTAGTCTACCTCTATGCTCCTAGCATACACATAGAAAATATTTGAAGACTGACGGTGACAAGAACAATTCCCACATTATATTCAATAAGTACCGAGCACCGATTCCGAACTTCTTGTTCCACAGTATTGGAAGCCATAGGTATATTTAGCTAATGTATCATTAGACCTCGGATTCAACTCAACAAATGAATTATTTTTTCATGGCATGTGATAGTACAATTTTATGTTATGAATCACTGTGGCACTGCGTTTCTTTTGTACAAATAGATGACTTGTTTTCGTTATGAGTTAAAACAAACCATCCTAAGCGGTAGCTCGTATCACTAGAGTCTTCAAATTTTACACTTGTCAATTCAATGTTCATGCTAGGAGCAGTGCTGTGTATGAATGTAATATAATTTTTCACAATAGAGCCATGCTCAATTCTCCGTTGCTACTCAATTCTCAAGAGTTGTGGCTTCACAGTCGATAGCTTTCAGGCTTTTGAACGTGTGCAGAATTCCTTGGAAAGTTTCGTGTTTCGTTCCAACAGTGTCCTACTTTTTGAAAATTCGTCTCCTACTGTCCAAGGCTGTAAACTTTGGGGAGGTATCGCAGATATAGATACACAAAATTTGACATATTTTCGTAGAAGATGGATTCTCAAATTTGACAATTTCATAGTATGTGAAAATGGCGGTCTGCGTGACCTCTCCCCAACTGTCTATAGCCTTGCTACTGTCCTGCGTATGACAATTTTGCTAAACAAATTTATGCCAGCTTAAAAAAGACATCAATTTTTAGAGAACTTTCAAATGAACTTTCAAATTTTTCAGTCAATGAGCAACAGTTTACTTAAAAAAAGAAGAATAAAGGTCGCGAGGAGTCGGTTGATTCAATATTGGTGACCGAGTCATTTGCATCAGGAAATTTTCAAAACAATTAACCTTATTCCATCCAATACCGTAAGCCAAAATAGAAACAATTAGCTTCAATAATTGAGAATAAAATTCCAACAAAACGCCTCCAACATCCACCATCTTCGTGGGGCCCATTGTGTTTTATCAACTTTCAGTCCCCTCTTTCGGGTATGGCTAGCCATTTGCTCTTTGTTACGGAAGACTACACTTTACGCAAATCTAATTCCAACTGCTCTTCAGCCATAGGTTTGTTCCAAATAACTGTAAACACGAACTTTGACAACCCGAACCACGACGATTTCATCCACAGACGACATAACCTTTGTTTTTCGCAAAAATTTTGAGGAACCGTATACTAATAGTGACAGCTTTCAAAAAATTTTACGTATTGAAGCTGCTTCGGCAGCTCATTTTTCACGAGAAATTGTTTAGGTTATGTTCTCTATGGATGAAATTTGACAATTCGTATGGCCTTGGAACAGATCTATAATGTAAAAATCGCCTAAATGCTTTGTCCTAAGGTTCATTAAAGCCGACAGGTGGTGCATATTTCGTTATGAACAACATGTATTGAAACTAATGCTCAAATGCAATAGATTTTCGTATTTTTATGTTAAATTTCTAGTACGTTCCATCATAAAATTACTCTGATTAATTGCACTCTTTGGTGAACTCTCCATGTCATAGACAGTTCATAGATATTTTCCAAGAGTGATATTTCACATGAAAATAGAGCGCAAAGAACGAAGTACTGAAAAATTTTTGGCACCTCCGAAAAGTCATACTGCAAATGAGAAATGTCCTAAATATCCTACTTCGTTTAGTGACGACTGGTGAAACGGTAAATTGAACCTAACTACTTAATTCCTATAACATTGTAGTGTTCATTAGTCACCGATTCAACTAATTTATTTCATTTATTGTTAAGACATGCAAGAATGTTCAAGTTACAATTCGAAAGAGCTACTTCAATGTAACGTACAGTTGCAAAATTTTAAATTAAAAGTGTAAAATAAAAGTTGTTTCGTAACAGAAACCAGCACGATTCCAATAAATATTTCAAAAGTTTGTCTCTCTTCACTCTCTCGATTACAAAAAAAAGAATTTTTTTTTCGATCCGTTTGCACCGGAGATCCGTTTTCCAAATTTCCAATTTAATTTTAAAATGAAAATGGTTTGACTTCAGTGAATGACATTAACAACGAAGCGATCTTAACGGAACACCGAAAAGGTTGTTCTTTGTATATCTAGACGGTTGCATTTATAAATCAACCCTCCACAACATTCCCAACCTTTTATGTGGTGGTGATTTGCAACTGTTGTTTGTTGAACGTTTATTTTAATGCAAATTTATGGACGAACCTAAAACAATAAAGGATTTTATAGATATATAGTATACAAACGTACAACTACTGTAATAATGTAAACGCTTCAACTGGTTTGTTGCTTTTGTGTGCTATATACGTGTAAACGACAATTTTAAATGGTTTAATGTTGAAAATGCAAAATACCGAGATAGATGTTCAGAATTGGGTTTTCATGTTTCGCAAATTAATTAAAAATAAAAAAAATATAAAAAAACGTTTTCTATTTAATTATACCCCCCATTCATTTCGAACTTAATAAAATAACACAAAACATAGCAAATAGCGTTTCGCATTTGTTTGCGAACCATAATTAAAAATAAAATTTTGAATAAATAACGAATTTGGATTTTTTCCATCCTCCAAAAGTAAAGAGAAAAAGAAAAAAAAAACACACAGAAAAGCCAGAATATAAAAAAAAAATTGTTGAATAATCATCATACACCATCGTAATCCAAATAACATTGCTCCAGATTATATAAACCAACTATATACACTTATAGTGAAATCTTTTTTATATAACATGCACACCACTCTCAGAAAGATAACTCAACGATGGAGATAAAGTGGTTTTATTTGTCGGGAGGGAAAAGTCAGTTTACACTGACTTCACATTAAAATTTAGAGCTTTAAAATCAAGGGTTTCATAATATTCAAATTTATGGATGCCATATTTTATGGCCGCGAAATTCATGAACGTTATTCCCTTGACTGAAAGTCAGGGTCTTACACCAGAAAATACCGAAAAATGTGGGTAACAAAAAGGTTCACTGTGATTGAAAATGAATGAAATGCTATGAAAAACTAGTAGGAAGAATAATTTCATCATTCGATGCCCATCTTTTAACTTGTAAACCTCTCTTGCTAGCGAACTACTAACATCTTGATAGTTGACTAACAACTTGATAGTTGACTCAGGGCCTACTTTTTAGAAACTTTTAGAGAAAATCGAGAAATTCAAGAAACTTTGAGAAATTCAAGAAACTTCGGGAAATTCAAGAAATTTCGAGAAATATTTCTTGAATTTCTCAAAGTTTCTTGAATTTCTCGAATTAGAGGAATTTCAAGAAATTCAAGAAAATTCAAGAAATTCGGGAAACTTCGAGAAATTCAAGAAATTTCAAGAAACTAATTTCTCGAGTTTCTCGAATTCGAGAAATTTTAAGAAATTCGAGAAAATTCGAGAAATTTCAAGAATTTCAGGAAATTAGTTTCTAAAAAGTAGGCCCTGGTTGACTAACAACTTGATAGTTGACTAACAACTTGATAGTTGACTAACAACTTGATAGTTGACTATCAAATTTGATAGTTGACTAACAACTTGGTAGTTGACTAACAAATTTGATAGTTGACTAACAACTTGATAGTTGACTTACAACTTGATAGTTGACTAACATCTTGATAGTTGACTAACAACTTGATAGTTGACTAACAACTTGATAGTTGACTAACAACTTGATAGTTGACTATCAAATTTAATAGTTAACTATCAAGTTGTGTGTCATTTATCAAGTAGGTAGTTTTTTACTCCCTTTACAACCACATCTTACGCCAACAAAATGCCTGTTATCAAATTAGCACACTTTGATTAAAAAGTGTAAGAAATTTTAATAAAAAAGTTAAATTTTTGCAGGCAATATAAGATGAATTATCTCAACTAATTTCTGAAGATTTTTTTAAATACAAGGAATGAAATGAATCAGAGAAAATATTGTAAAAAATTTACGAGTGTGTAGTTTGCGGCCAGAGCGAAGCGAGTCGTCACATTTTATTCACTATTGAAGGTTTCGGGAATGGGAAGTCGAGGGATTATTTTTTCTCGGTCTACCAATAAATTTCTCCTTTTACAAATATTTTTAATCCCTTTACCATTATAGAGTCGAAATTGGTACCAAAAACTAATAAAGTTCATTTATTATCATGTCACCATGTGAAGGTATATTACGTCAGGGGGGACTTCCTTTTTTGTACGCAAAAGTGTAAGAGACGAACATCTATCGCACTTTTTTATTTTGTGAAAAAGTCCTCGTTCGACATTCACAAAACGAACTTCGCATCTACTCTGATGTAACAAAAAGGCAATCAAACAGAATAACAGACAGCTCATACGAGTGGGAAGTTTACGGCCAGAGCGAAGGGAGGGCCGTAATCTACTCGAGACATATTTTATTTATGATTTGAGGTTGATTAAAAATATTGAAAATTGAAAATTTATAAGAAAATTGAGAACTCAAAAAGTGGTCAAAAATCATTCCACCTTACGCTCGATGGTTTCCAAGAATTTTTTTTTTTTTTCAAATTTTACTGTCATTTGCGTGGAGTCATTGATATAGTAAATATATTATGAAATGTCAAAACGTCAAAAATACATTTAGAAAAGTGTCAGTCAAGGGACCTGACCCGCCCAAAAGGTGGGACCTAGTATACTTACTCGCATTTATACACATAGAAAAGAAGGTACACTTACGTTCCCATAAATTTTCATTCTTCTTTTTTTTCTAAAGCAAACATTCACTATTCTGACGGGAAGGTAAGAAATATATTCTTCGAAAGAGACAATTTTAATTATTTTGAACAAATATTTTTAGCCGAAATGGGATGTGAAATTAACTGGTAAATGAAAGGTGGTGTGATGCTAATTCGACGGAAATTACCGGTCGATAAATTAACCGGGCTGTGGAGTGTATCGAAACGGGATGGCGATTTTATTAACTGAAATTTGAGTGGAGACTAATCAAGTGATGAAGGGTCATCAGTTAACATTATTTACACTCAGCTTGGTTAACAGCAATTTAATGTTGACACATCAGAAGTCTCTGATTTTTTTTACATAGGTATTCAAAAGAATTTTGAATAATAAGGGCATTCCAAGACTCGACTATATTGAGTATCCGCCAAAAAACTCTAAAGGACCCAAGTCCTTGTTTCTACTTACAAAATAACTGATATCGCTGAGGGTGACGCATTCTGCGCCTCAACGCAAAAGTTCTATCAACAAAAAATTGACCCAAAAAATTAAGGAAAGGAAATTTTAGTAACAAATTGCGTCACAAGTGGAACATGATTTTGAACATTTTTTTCCCTATTTTAACTATTTTCCTAACTTTAGTTTTCTCAACGTCTCACTTTTATCGAAAATAACCCAAATCCATCGAAAAATCCGATGAAAGTGCCAGAGAAATCATCTTTTATCTCAAAATTTAGAAACCAACCTTGGAACACCTCACTTATGTCGAAAATAACCTGAATCCATCAAAAAATCCGATGGAAGTTAGGAAGTGCCAGAGGAATCATCTGTCATCCCAAAATTTAGGAACCAACCTTGGAACGCCTCACTTATGTCGAAAATGACCAAAATTCATCTAAAAATCCGATGGAAGTTAGGAAGTGTCGGAGGAATCATCTCTCATCCCAAAATTGAGGAACCAACCTCGCAACACCTCACATATATCGAAGAAAAAAAAAACATTTTCAAAGTCTTATCGCTCAGCAGATATTGTGGTCCGGTTGAAAAACCAATAATGATGCATACTCTAACTCTAGTCTAAAGTCGAGTTTTGGAATACCCTTAATGATTTTGCTTTAAAAAAGTATTTCGGCCTGAGAAACTACATACAACATTCCACAACGCATCCCACTTACCCATTTCCAACAATTTCACTAACGAGATGCAAGATTTTGTGAGAGAATTTCATAAGTTTGCTTTCTCAAATAACTAAGTTGTAGGGCAGCAAAGTTCTTACACAGTGTTAAGTCTGGTTCACTTAAAAATGTTCTCCGTAAGAGAGCACCGTGAAGGATTTCTATTGGTTGAAATTTGTCTCCCTCGTTTTTCAACCAATAAAAATCCTTCACGAAGCTCTCTCACGGCGAATATTTTAAAGTGGAACTCAAGCCTTAAGTGTCTACTCCACTCAACAAAAAGTACTCCGTGAGAAAGCCGTGAGAGAGCGAACTGTCAAATAAACGAAGAAAAAATTGAATAAATTCAATTTTGTCTCTCACACGGAGTACTTTTTTGGTAAGAAGAAACTAAGCATTAAGAGCAATCTACACTCCGACCTCCTATGAAAATATATTTTCGATGAAAACTTTTTATTCGAATTATTTTTGAAAAAAGCGGCTCAAATATATAAAGTTTCGATAGCCATCGGGATTGTCCAGATTGACATAGTCTACTCCAAGAAAACAAACAAATATCACACAAAATCAAAAATTTTATAAGTTTTGAGTTTTCTTGTAGTACACTTCATCAATCTGGACAATTTTGGTGGATATCAAAACCTTATATATTTTGGCACCAAACGATAAGGCAGGCCACATTTTTGAAAAATAATTTGAGCAAAAATCAAATTTAACCGGCCTCGAGGGCAATGTCTAAAATTTATGAACGAAAGTAAGTCTAAATTCAGAGTTCGAATTTTAGAAGAAAGTATTTCGTAGGAATCATTTTGACATTGCCCTCGAGGCTAGTTTGGTAGGTTTAACTGAACCGAATCTCTCTCAGATAATACTGCAAACTTGTTAGATTTATAATATCGAGTAAACTAACATCTAAACTGATTGCGTTTTGATTAGTGTGCTCAGAACCTTTTTTATAATGAAGTTGGTCCCTGAAGCCTATATAAGATATAGCAACAATTGTAGACACAGTGGTCGTCAGTGAAATTTAGATAGGAATTTGCTTCAGCTGGTCATTTAAACATCTTTATACATTTTTACCAATACCACTTGTGTACTGTCTATGAATTGTCAACAATTGAAACTCTTTTTTTTGTGTCGTTCAAAACTTATAGCGTATCAAAACAACATCAAATACATCGTCGAAAATTCAAATTAGTACAGCACATCATACTTGCAAATTGTGTATCAGCACTGAACTGTTATGATCAATTTACATGTGAAATGCAGATGCCCAGATGTTTCAATTTCAGTCAATTTTCGACACATATCTTCTAAATTTCGAATGTCTTGCTGAATATATATCAGCAGATGGCTCAACATCCTAACATAAAATAAAATATGAAAAACAATGAAGAAAAAAACACACACACAACAACACCTAAATTGTGTTTATTAATTCTGCTGTAAACATACGCGCGTAGCTTAAAAATAAAGGGAAATATCTGTTGCACAGCCATGACTAGCACAAAAGACTATAAAATGTACCCGTAATTGTATTTTAACTTTGTATACGAGAGTAAGGATGTGAAAACAAAGCGGAAAATAACTACATAATCCGATACGAATTTTTTTCCCCAGCCATCGCACAAGCATTTTCGTACACAAATAATCGTAAAAAGTATTGCCGTAAATAATCTTTTTAAAATTAAATTTTAATTCTACATCGCGTACACACCAAATGGGACTCAGTGTTTATTAGATTTAACAACTACATTTTATGGGTGTTCCATGAACGGGAAACATGCAGGTTAGGAAAACCCTTTTTATGTGCTACCTTATTGCTTCGTTTCGGAAATTCTGTCTATAATTGACGTCGTGTCATGTCGTAAGTGCGCCATAGAATTTGAATGTTAAATGAACGAATGAACCAAAATTTCGACACTCCTTCTATAGGTTTCTTCCAAGGCCGTTCAAAATGTCAATCGTCATCCACAGAGAAGCCAACATAACCTCACTTTGAAGTTTTAACGAACAAATTTGTTTAAGTTGCGGTTATGTTTGCTTCTGTGAATGACGGTTTCGATATACCGTTCGGGAAACACTGACATTTGTCAACGAAAAATCATGTTAAAATATGTCGTATTGCAGTTGGCCGATGCACAAATAAGTATTTCATGTTTAACCGCTATCTATTTCTACTTTCTCCACCCGAACTGTCACCAGACAAAGTGCCAACAAAACATAATTTTCTCTAGTGAAGAAAATAAGGCTAAATTTCTCCCCTGAATTGTCAGTTTTTCTTGTTGACTCAGCACTTGTTGGAGTTTCCTAATTTCTTATCTTACTTATTATTGTGTCAGTGCAACCACGCCAACAAACGATCAACTTACTGATATAAAACCGTTGTACTTATCAAGTTTCTGAAAGAACAGCAACAGGTTAAGGCAGCCACGAAGGCGGGTGACACCGAAATTGGTAAATGCACTCAGCACAATCATGCCCGGAGCGATAGCGGAGGACTTGACGCAGTCTAACTTCCAAAAAAAGAACGAAGAAATTTTTTTGAGACGCGGCAACTATGTATAGCCGAACATTTCAGTTTCTACCCTTTGTTTTTTATCACCACAAAACATATTCTATCGTATTCTCGCTTCAAATACGAGCAAAACGAGCTATCACTCGACTATGTAACTTTAAAATTGCCGGAGATACATCGTTTTGAAGTTGGTCATTTTGATAGAAAATGCACCAAATTAACGTTTTCCAAACAATCAAAATCTTTCAACTTACTCTGTATGTTTCTATCTATCTATCTATCTATCTATCTATCGACGGAAGATCTCGGAAACTAGTCAGCCAATCTCCATGAAATTTTGCAGGAACCTCAGGGTGGGCATAAAAATGAAAATGTGATACGCCATTACCCCAGGAAAAACCAGAATTTTGTTTTATTGGTCAAAAGTGGTTTCTGAGTGTGGTTTTCGAGGGTCGGGAACGCGTTTTCGGCTGTAGCTGAGCTGTATTGAAACCTACAGAGACGTGCGACCCATCAAATGAAAGGTATTCGTAACACGATTCGAACAAAAAAATAATTAAAAAAATCGGGGCAGATTCGTTTGAGTTAGAGTGATTAGAATGACCAAATTTTGAGCTACTCGAACGTAGGATGAAAGGACTAATTGTTTTTTGGGTTATGAGAGATAGATAGTTACTTTCTTCGGCAAAGTCTCAGAGTTTAACGAGTAGAACAGAGGGGCATATGTGAAAAATGTCGAAAGTTGGAAATGGGTGGGTCAATTGGGGTTTTGGAGATATTTCTTGAATGGTGGCAGATAGAGAATTACTTTCTTCGTCAAATTTTCAATTTTCGTCAAATTTTCGATTTTCGTCAAATTTTCAAATTTCGTCAAATTTTAGATTTTTGTCAAATTTTAAATTTTCGTCAAATTTTCGAATTTTTTTGGTAAAATTTTGGTTGTTTCCAGTCAAATTTTTTTTGGTAAAAACTATTTGGCAGATGATGAGAAAAACTAAGCCAGCTTGTTTGAACTAAAATTGGGTGTAAAATTTATTTTTTGCGTAACGAAGCTGAAAGCGTCAACTCTAGCGATATCATTCATTTTAGAAATTGTATTTCAAAGACTGCGTCACACTTTTCTCGAAGAGATTTTTGTTGGGATAAACTTAAAGAAAATGTTCTTTACGAAAAATTCGGAATTTTGTTTTTGTTAAGTTGCCTTTCTCATATAAACTTCGTAGTCACTGACGCAATTGTGTGCCACTACCATCGTGATCAACTCAGAGTTGTCTTATAGAGTTGTCTTAACCTGTTCTTTCAGAACCTTGGTACTTATGACCCTAGGTAAATACTAATGACGTCACGACAATAGAATAAATTGCAGGAATAATTTACGGTTAATACCCTGAAAAAGTGCATTTTATGTCGGTTCTCTATGAATCCATGAATTCGCATGTGAATGCTTTAATTAGCTTCATGACAAAAATGAATACTTCAAAAGTACGCTTAAATGTTTCGTCTAATAAAACCTATTCTTAGCGAAACGTTAACAACCGGAAATGATGGCATCCTTATTAATATCATCCAAATTTCTCAAAAATTGATTCTTCATATTCAAATGTCCACTCAATCCAACAGTCCAACCCTGGCAGCCGGGAATTTAATATTTTAAATCAAGGAATTTAATTTTTTTTATATATATATCGAAATATAAACGAAAAGTACATTATACCTCGACTGAAAGTATGTCTGTTATGTTGAAGTATTATCAAAATGTTTGAAACTTCTGAAATAAATCAAAAGTTTTATGAAAGCTTTTTATTTTAGGCAATCAAAATTTCACATTTCACTGAATGTTTCTGGTCAGTGGGTTGAGTTGAGTTACAGTAGAGCAGATACATTTCAAAAATTATATTCGCTGTTACGTTTTGTCGGTTTCTATTTACCATCGAACCATATAGTACACCTAATACTGTATAACATTCCAATGCTTAATATCATCCACCAAAAATTTATAGAGATATTTGTTTTTAGGATATATAACGGTTCGAACATATTAGGCTCCACCTAATGAGTGGGTCAGTCCCTTGACTGTTGAAGTTATTAAACAACATTTATATTATTTTAAACTCCATTCTCTAAATTAAGGCCACAAAATACATAAGCTCAAACGCGTTGAAACGCGTTCTAAATTACCGCAAAAAGAATCGAATGCATAGGAGAGGAGATAATAGGGAACGTCAGATTTTCTGAACAGGAAATTCAAACAAAAATACAAACGGAAACGGAAAGGACAACCGACAGATTTGTCAGATATGCATTTGAAAATGCGATGTTTGTACTGACGAAACCAAAGTCTTATCGCTTGGAGCCTGATTGAGAAAACAATAAGTTTCCTGAGATCATGCGCTACTCAATAACTTTTCGTTTAATTTGCATTCCGGTCGATAACGATCGCTTTTTCGATCAATAGATCATCTTAAAGCACGTTTTAAATGCCATCTACCTTGGAAAATGTCAGCAACTTAACGTCTGAAAGTACCATAACTTGAGGACGATCCATAGAGATACCTAGAGTATTTATGAGTCGAAATTCAATGAAAAATCATCTCACACAGACCATTGACAAAAATGACTTTTTAGCCCCGTACGAAGTACAAAGGGGCTTATAGGATTACGATGACGTGTGTAATTGATGGAATTCGAAGCAGACGGTAAGGGCAAAGTGTTTGCCTATGTTCATAGATGACGAATCTGCAATAAAAATTTTGTCTGTCCGTCTGTCCGTCTGTCACGTCGATTTCTTGAGTAAATCAAATCCGATTTCAAAATTTTTTTTTTCCTGAAGTCGAAATAGTGAGGCTAAGTTCGAAGATGGGCATATTCGGGTCGGCCCTTCGTGAGTTAGGGCCACCTAAGTGATTTAAGGTCTTTTGGTGATATTTATGGCAAAATAAACGATGGAAATGTAAATGACACGGCAAATGATAGGTATTGTCAATACCAATCCAGGAAAAAAAAGTTTTTTAAAATCGGGTGAGTGGACCGTGAGTTAGGGCCTTAGAAGTGAAATGCTACTAGGGCCCTATGTGTATTTTACATAGAACTCGAGTAAATTTCATCCGTTTTTCGTAATTTTTGTTTCATTTGGAAGGTAATCAAAGGCCGAATAGAATGTTGTTGAAAAAAAATTAAATTTGGGTCCTTGGACTTAGGCCACTACTAGGGCCCTATGTGTATTTTACATATAACTCGAGCAAATTTCATCCGTTTTTCGTAATTTTTGTTTCATTTGGGAGGTAATCAAAGGCCGAATAGAATGTAGTTGAAAAAAAAAATAAATTTAGGTCCTCGGACTGAGGCCGATACTAGGGCCCTATGTGTATTTTACATATAACTCGAGCAAATTTCATTCGTTTTTCGTAATTTTTGTTTCATTTGGAAGGTAATCAAAGGCCGAATAGAATGTTGTTGTAAAAAAATTAAATTTGGGTCCTTGGACTAAGGCCACTACTAGGGCCCTATGTGTATTTTACATACAACTCGAGCAAATTTCATCCGTTTTTCGTAATTTTTGTTTCATTTGGGAGGTAATCAAAGGCCGAATAGAATGTAGTTGAAAAAAAATTAAATTTGGGTCCTCGGACTGTAAAATACACATACAACTCGAGCAAATTTCATCCGTTTTTCGTAATTTTTGTTTCATTTGGAAGGCAATCAAAGGCCGAATAGAATGTAGTTGAAAAAAAAAAATTTGGGTCCTCGGACTGAGGCCGATACTAGGCCCTTCAAAAAAAATAAAATTTTAGGGCGATTTGAAATTTTTGTTTCATTTGAAAGGAACGTCGTACGGGGCTTCGTAATTGCGCTATGCGCAATTTGTAAGATGTACATATTACATAATAATTTTACTTTAACTACATTAACCGGCGCAATAGGCTTACGGTCAAAGTAGGGTGACAGACGCACTAGGGTCACGTACGCAATAGATATACGGGTTTGTACGGGGCTCAGTCGCAGCAAACGCTCCGACTGTTCTGATGGCTCGTTTTTCTCTTTTTTTTTAAAAATGACAATCGTACTTGCTTCAGTGACATTTTATGTGTGAAATATTTAATTAAATTTATTGTTTTGATGTCTTAAAATACGTCAAAAATACTATACCATAATTCAATGAACCAATTCTGACTGCAGATCATCCAGCTCAGATGATTTTCTTAAACAAACTTCAAATATTTACTGCAACTTTCAAATCCTTCGCGCATAAATAAGGTAACTTGAATTATGTCAAATTCAAGTTACGTTTCCGTCTGTACACGAAAACGACACACACACATTGTTATATTGAGAGATGCCCTGGGACGATCTACAATAAAATCATTTATGAGCGATAATATTGCCCAGAACATCATATTATCGTTTTCTGAACGATGTTATCGTTCGAGACGATAATCCTACGGTATAAATGTCCTGTCACCGTTTTTATATCACTATTTGCACTTCGTGTGATTGGTCAGAAAAAGACTAATCAATCGCACTTTGTGCGAATAGTACCTACCAATTTCATTCTTCGTCAATTCATACCAAAGTTTCCAAAATTGGTTCAGAGTGAAACTCAAGTTATCGTGCGATTATAAAAAATCAGTCAAAACCTCTTTGAGGAATAACTCCAAGATAATTATTTCGACATTTCCCATCTACGAACCTAGCCTCAGAAATTTTATTCCGAGTCGATTGAAACTAAATTTTTGAAAGTCGCTTCAGAGTCACTTAAATTTTCGCGCTATCCCGCGATACAGACATTTCTGTATTTTCCGTTTTTTGCCAACACTTTCTGATGTACGACCCTTGACTTAGCAGTCAATGGAATAATGAACTCCACATAGACAAGACGTTTGGTTTTCTGTTTCTTTTATAAACCACAAAAAAGCATAATTTATAGTTGATTGATCAAATTCCCTTTCCTTTTGCTGCTATACAATACACTAAATATCAGAGCGTTCAGAACTTGGGGCTCAGATTTATCATTAATTTTCTTGTACAATTCATTTGAGAAAGTTGAATAATCCGAACATGCATTAAAACCATAACCAAAATAATAGGACTTTCGAGAAACTTTAACTGATCATTCTTCTAATATTGAAAGCGGTGGAATGATATATATATTTGCTACCATAATTGCCTGTCAATGGCAGTCCTTTTCTATCCGAAACCTATAACTTCTTTTCAAGTTATAGAATATTAATGTGAGCCCACGTTTAAATTGGCGAATTGAAGAAGAATGTTTGGTTTTTCTCTTACTCTCTCTCTCTCTCTCTCTCTCTTGTAGATAAATAAATTTTCCACTATTTTTTTTCCGGTTGAAGAAAGGCAGTGAGCGAAAAGTTAAGAAAAACAACACAAAACTGAATTAGATAGCTGAACAACCAACAACTTGAACAAGTTCGACGAAGCAAAAACAATGAGATAAAAAAAAGGTTTTCTTTGTTGGGTTGTTTGATTCCCATTTAAATAGATTATATTTCCATTGCTTTACAGCAACGAATGGATGCTTTATGTACAATTTTCCGAGAATAGAATGATCTGATAACGGTAATGTGGAACTGAAGAATGTAAAATTGTAAAAAAAGGTCGGACATACGTAATACATTAGCGACCATACATGTTATTGTCTGAGAAGACCAAGATATGCTGTTGACGAATAATGATTTCCTATGAAAAGTATCGATATGGTAGACTTGAACCAGTAGTCGGACACCTATTGTTGTTTCATTGATAAAAAAATTTATGAATGAAAGAGCTGTACGTGTTCGACTACTGGTACATGCCACGTAACTAGTGCTGTCACCCTAAAGGAAGGATTCAAATCTAAGATTAAATTAGAACCCCTTTTCGTAATTAAAAATTTCTTCGTCTTGCCTCCGCTTTCGTCGAAAGTCGTTCGAGTATTCCTTGTGCAAGCTTCTCGAGAAATATCAAGTAAGTCCAGTCGTTCCAACAGGTTATGGGCCCAGACTGAGAAAATGTCAAGAAAATTTAAGAGATCAAACTTTTCGGTGAAACAAAGTTGTCAAGGAAAATTGAACGATACTATCAAGGAAATTTTCTGACTTGCAGTAAAGTAAAGTTGATACAGTTGAGTAAAGCCACTACAGTAAACTCGTGCAACAAGTTTAGTCTAGTAAAGTATGAAAAAGGACATAAAAAAACAAAATGAAAGATAATGTAACGACATAACAATCGTGAAGCTGAGCAACGCACGAAAATTGGTTCTCTTAAAAGTTTTGCGTGGAAATATTTCGCATAGCTAGGCGAGTTTGTAAACACCTTACGTATCGAAAACTTCTTTCCACTCAAAATAAAATCTTCAAAAAATCCATTAACCTGTCACTTTTACGGCTGTTAATCTGTTATCGATAACGACGACTGCGTATTATGGTCCTTTATACAGTAAAATGCATTTTAAAATTGAAGTACAAGATTTGAAATCAACAGACTTAAAGTACATTAATCTATGGATGTACACTTTCCGTCTGCAACAGGTAAAATTACAGTTAATTCACCTTTAGAAAACACAATTTGAGATTTATCAGAGTTTAAAAGTCATTGACGTTCCCAGCTAATAAAATGATTATCAGTATATGATATTTTGGCGCAAAATTTGAATTCGCTAAGGGATTTTCAAATTTTGTGCCAAAATATCACAACTTGGAAACAATTTATTTACTGGGAATGTCAATGACTTTTAAAACTCTGAAAAGTCTCAAATATGTTCAGAGCTAAGAAAATCAATGTATAAAGAAAATCCTGTTTAAAATTCCTTTAAAATTGTCAAAAAAAATCCTTTCGAATCCCAAAATATCCTTAGAAAAACCTTGAAAATTTTTGCACTTAAAATACTTGATTATCTGCGATACGTAATTTTTACTTATCGAATCATATTTTAGCAACCGTCGCGAGTCATCATATGAAAACCGATAGAACCGATTCGGCTAGTTCCGATTCGAAACAAATCTGTATCATTTGTGCAACGGTTACACTATCAATACGAAGTTCAATCAGTCACCCTACCTAGAAAATGTTAGGTAGAAAGATGGCAGCATCAGTAGTGTATTTTTAGCCCAAAATTTGAATTTTATATTACTTTTTTGTTCAGTGAGTACAGGTGTAAATAATCTTGACAAGAGAATAATTAAAATTTGATGAATAATCATCCACCTATACCTAATTATACAGTCAATGAAAATCGACAGATACCACGCCGTCTGTTTGCAGACGTAATAGAATTTAAAAATCAAAAAAGACGCAAGTCATAGTCACAAATGTTCAGTTAAAAAATTACAATATTCAAAATAAACAAAAATTCGTTCGTTAATATAAAGTAAACAAGGAAAACCTGGTCCATAAAATAGGCTGAATGACTGGCAGGTTGATCGAAAAATAAATTTGACGTCAATTACTGTCACCCGCCTGAAGTAGCTGCAAAAGTAGTTGCAAAATTCGCGATGGGAAAATGTCTTTGCAACATCTTTTGCAACTACATACACCAAAAGGCTGCGAGCCATCTGAAGTAGTTGCAAAATTTGTACTTTAAAAAGCAATAATTAAACATTAAAAATCCCAAACCAATTTTTAATGGTCTGTGCCTTGCTCCAGTGACTTACATTATAAATCGAAGTCTATTCAAAGTAGAAATACAGGTCAAAAATCCTTTACTCGCTACTCCTGGACTTTACTTCCTCTCTCTCTTATCAGTGAAATTTCTCAGTTTTTAATAAGAAGTTATAAGTAGTGAGGTTCGTGTAAATTGAACGGTCCTTAAATCTATGTACACCAGTCCTAGGTGCCAGATCATAGTAACAAATACACTGATAAAACAACATACGTCAGGCATGTATAAAATGACTGGCAGACTGGCAGCTTCACTTCTGTCTTACTTCGGACGTGTATGCTGCTAATGTATCACACACGTACTTTCGTACATATCCAATGTATACTCATTCAAACTGTTCGTGACTATTCGTGTCACTCGTATGTTTACACGTCACCCAATTAACCAAATTCTTCCTTTCCGAAAATTCGGAATTCCTTCGGAAAAGAACAAAAGCGACATCTATTGTTCTTTTTCCGAAGGAATTCCGAATTTTCGGAAAGGAAGAATTTGGTTAATTGGGTCAGACATATACAACGCACATTTCATACGTTAGCAGCATATACGTCAAAAGTAAGACAGAAGTGAAGCTGTCTACCATTTTATACATACTTGACGTATGTTGTTTTATCAGTGTAGTGTCAAAAGAGGCAGAACTATTCTGTGGACAGTAAGAAAATAGAGACACTGAGCATCGTGCCCTAGTTATCTATTAAAACGTTTTGAGTCAGAGCGTCAGAATATGAAAGAGGCAAAACATGTAAAACATCGAAAGAAGGTAAATGTATAGCTGACATGATTCTCACAATCTGAATTTTGTGGTCGTGTTTTGCATGATAACGGAGAATAGACTTTGATAAGCAAGGATACAATTATAAGGTTCACAGCGCCACGAATATTTTCCAAAATCAAATTTGGGATCAGTTGATTCGCCATAAAAGAGCCTAAAGTCATTGGCTATTCGCTGCTAGAGATTACCTTGTAGTTTTACTCACTGGCATCTAGGGATGGGAGGCGTTCAAAATTATCGATAATATCAATCGAAAGAAATTATCGATAATCGATTAATCATATCGTTATCGATAATTTAATAATTATCGATAATTATCAAAATATCGAAATTCGATAATTATCAAAATGTCGATATTTTGATATTTATCTGAAAATTAATGATAATATACCGATATATCGGAATATATCGATAAATATCGGATTTTCGGACCGAAATATCGATATATCGAATTATCGATGTCTTGATAATTATCAAAATATCAATAATTATCGATTATCGATATTTTTTTGATAATTTTCGATAAAAAAGTCGATAATTATCGATTATCGATAATTGATAATTATCGATAATCATTTTCATTATCGCCCATGCCTACTGGCAGTGGCATCGTATTTAACCCAACTATGTCGTTGATTATACCAAAAATCAATAGCGTTTTGGTATGTTAAAATCATAAAATATTTCAAATCGCTCGATTCACAGCTATTTCGGCCGACTTATATAGTAGAGTCGGATCAATGAAAACATTGTTTGCTCATAATATATACTTACCTACCGCGGTAGTAAAATGAGTCGTTATGTGTTGCTCATACTCCCAATTTAAATTCGTTTGCCAATTATTGTTGACTGCAAAGTAAAGGCTATAATGGGAAAATATTTACACTGACTCGTCTGCGCGTGCTACAATTTTACGAAAATTACTCTTGCCAACTACCATATATCTTCCATTCTTGGTGCATTAAATAGACGATCTTAAAGTATAATGTGGCTTTTATTTTAAATTAGTTTAATCTTTGTGCATCTTGAGTCTCACACAAAATTTTCTTTAAAGAGTCATTCATCTAAAAAGTTCATAGCTAATTAACAGAGAGTTTAAATTGCTAATTTTTCTTGTAATTTTCAGAAAACACAGTGTGTAAAGATAACAATAACGGTTAAAATGACAACCGCGACAAGCTCTCGTCTACCTGAGTTTATTTAATTGTTAAACTAACCCGTGGAAGAATAATAATGCGAACAGGGTATAGCGTTAAGAATTTGACAATCGTTCATGGGTGGTACATTTTCTGTGGGAAGTTGGACCTTTTGTTGACGCTAGTCATAATCCGCAATTTTTTACTAGTTTCACAGCACTGCTCCTAGAATTAACACTGAATTAACAGCCTCCTAATATTTTCAATGTTCATGCTAGGAGCACTGCTATGTCACCGATTTTATTTTAACTTAAACGAACAAACAAAACCATAGACTAAAACAGACCTAAAAATAACCGAAAAACAAGAGCATCCACAGAGCCATAACCTCGACGCTTTTGTGAACTTTTCGTAATAATTTGTTGGTTATGTCTCTATGGATGACGTTTTGACAGCTGAAAAACCTTTGTAAAAAAAACTATAGCCCTATGAAGTTAAATGTCGATTCGTTATTTCTGTCAACCTGTTCGAGAAGTTCCGTTCTAGGGTAGATCTTATCTGCAATCGACTCTACGAAATAAGTTTTATATGCTTCCTACTGCGGGACGAAAGAAAAAAATGTAAACCCACGGGCCGAAAGTGACAGATATGTAAGCCCACGCGGCGAAAGCTTCGCTTTCGCCCCTTCGGCTTACAATTTTCTGTCACTTTCGGCCTTTGGGCTTACATTTTTCAACTTTCGTCCCCAGTAGGCGGCATATAAAACTTAATACGTAACTCTTTCGGCCTCCTCAATCGATACGTAAATAACTATTTCCATCGCACTCTAGTGTACCAAGCATAAACATAGAAAGCACATGAAAACTGATATGTTTCGATTTGTTCTTTTGCAAATATAGATGACTTGCTTTCGTTTCTTTCGAATTTACGGAGGCTCATGTCAATAAAGACACG
Organism: Bradysia coprophila; assembly: GCF_014529535.1. Taxonomy (NCBI): domain Eukaryota; kingdom Metazoa; phylum Arthropoda; class Insecta; order Diptera; family Sciaridae; genus Bradysia; species Bradysia coprophila. The sequence goes on from NW_023503807.1 coordinate 1,839,457, forward strand.
AAAACGAGACTTTTGAACTTGTATCCAGAGTTTTGTAATGAATTTTACATGCTGTGAGCGTCGAAAATTCATGATTTTTGACCCGCCAGCATGTAAATCTTAATTTGAATAATCGCTAAATATTTTATAACGGGTTCTCGATAGTTGACCGGGTTCTACTAATCGTCTCTCGTTTGGAACAATAATTGCTTTCCGTAGACGATTTTCAATATTTACACATATTGATACATCGATGTCTGATCGCAATTCGTCTATAAAAAGGTGAACTGTTCGCGCAAAATGGTAGTATCGTCGCAAAATTTGTTACCATACAAAAGACTGTGTTTTTGTGGAAAATGGTCGGACTGAAAGCAGTTGTGTGTGCTATTCTAGTGGTTGGAGCTAATGCCACAGGTATGAAGAGGTTTTTAATGACCGAAATTTAGAGACACTAATTTTGTTGGAATTTCAATAGTTCACTTACATTGAGACTCGTTTTATTATTCTAGGTTGTGGGTTCGGGTATGATGGGGCCTTAGGTAAGTAACTTAACGAGTAAAATACTGCATTGAAATATATCGATGCCCTAGCAATAAAGTGTTCACTGCTTTACTGTTAATCGATTCTTTCGACGCTAATTGGGCTGAGTTTTGATATTTTCTTTAATTTATTTGCATAATAAGGACCTGACCACTGGCAAGACGAATACAGTCAATGTGCTGGAAAACACCAGAGTCCCATCAATATTGATTCGGCACATGTGACCCGGACGATCTTACCGCCACTAAGAATGGAAGGTTTCTACTATACCGATGGCGAGGCCATTCTCACAAATAATGGACATACTGGTAATTTTTGTAGATTTTGTTAAGTGGTAATACTGAAGCGTGTACTACAGTTTATCGAGTTTTAAGGATTTAGAGTTCAAGGAAATATACATTTTTCAAAACTTCACTAATTATCAAAGAGTTGCGTTCAACGTTTTCCTCAACAAAGGCAACAAAGTTCTACTGTTCGTCACTGAGTTGAGACACAGCTACGTGACAGAAAGTAAACCTATATGGTTGCCTTTATTGAGAAAATGTTTAAGGCATATCTTCGATAATAAAGATGTCGTAGACACATCACGCTGTATTGTCACACTCGGCCTGCGGCATGTTTTTAGCTTAAAAATAGTATATTTCGTACCTAGGACTAAAAGTCTTTTTTAGCGTGAGCTGAAGGCGAGGTCTGGAATCCAATACGCTAAAAAAGACTTTTATTCCGTGGTACGAACAATATTTTTCATATCCGACGGGTCCAGGGATGAAAAAGCATTTACAATTAGTAGCAACTGATTAACACTATGCAATCGAGTGATAATAGTTATTTATGCCACCGAATGACAAATGCTGTTTTAGGCTTTGATACGAAGTGTGACATTTTGAGTTGCATATAACGTCTATTGTGTATTTAGGACGTATAGAACGAATGGAACGAACAAAAGCTCCGTTTCCGGTACCTTCACGAACCAAAATCTTTTTAGACCCGTATGAAGTACTGGGGTCTTATGCGTTTACGCATACGTCCGTAACACGTCGAATTGGACTCCCTGAGTAAGGGGAAACCTATTGTGGTTGTCTAGAGATGCCAAATCAGTGAAAAAAAAAATGTCCGTCTGTCCGTCTGCACGATAACTTGAGTAAAACGCATCCGATTTTGAAAATTCTTTTTTTTCCCGTTTGGTAATGTCAAAAGACAGGCTAAGTTCGAAGATGAATGATTTTGGATCGACCCCTCCCGAGCTGTGGCCCAATAAGTGCTTTACGGTTTTTCGAAGATATCTCCGGACATTTAAACGTTAAACTTGTAAGTGATACGTCAAATAAAAGGTATTTACAATACCGATCGACAAAAAAAACGTTTATGGAAATCGGATGACCGACTCGTGAGTTAGACCCCTTGGTGTGGAACAGGCACAGGGCGGCAAGCAGTTTTTGCTTGTAGGTCGGCCACATTTGAACATATTTCGTCTGTTTTAGCTTTATTAGATAGGTATTGACCGTACCAATCAGGGAAAAAAAATTTATGAAATTATGTTCTGCGGAGCGTGAGCTAGGTCTCTTGGAGTGAGCTCTTATCTGGCTACTCGGAAGTACAGTGAACGTGGTGTATTTTGACAATATCTCGAGTAAATTTTGACCGAATTTCATGAATTTTTTTTTGTTTGAAAGGTATTAACGAATGTAAAGCGTCGGTACTATTTCCGGTCTCCTAACAAAATGGCTGCCGGCGGCCATATTGAATTTTAGTAAAATAGAAATATCTTGGGAAAAATGATACTTAGAGAGTTTCTGTTAACATGGAAATAATTTGTTATGTGTGTGGGGTTTCAGGGATTCCATATACGGACATCTATATATACCTATATACAGCTATATTGAGCTATATACAGGCATATAGAGCTATATAATAGCATATATTTATCTGTGAAATGTTTATTTTTAGTGAAATATAGTTAAATATAGCGGTATATAGCTGTTTAAATAGGAATTTATGAAATTTGTCTTCGTACGGGGCTGTCTATATTGCCTCCGGCAATTTAGTTGTATATGATAACAAGGCAAAGAGTGGATAATGTAAGTGATTTTAAAGGGAGAATAGTTTTTCAGAAAATGAAGTAAGAGAAATGAAGAGCTTAATGTTTTGAGCTTAAAAATAGTATATTTCGTACCTAGGACTAAAAGTCTTTTTCTTCCTGTAGTACCAAAACCGTCACATTCACTCACCAAATTTAGTACCGAAAGAGCAACATTCTCCCCTACTATTTTCTCTCAATTTTCATTCCCGCTTATGTCATTTTCGATCCTATCTTTATTCTTTCCCAAATGTGTCAAGTTGTTGTATGTACGCGAATGTAATGTTTTTAGTGTTTTGTGACAATGCATTCATAAGGATTGCTTTCAGCATTCATACGGACTGCTTTCGGCATTCATTCGGATGTCTTTCGGCATTCCTAGAGGTGTGCGCCGATTTCAAAATAGTCGGCGGCGGTGCGCCGACTGGTGATGGATCGGCGGCGGCGCGCCGAAAGAAATTTAATGTCGGCGGCGGTGCGCCGATCGGCGCGCCGATAAATTAAAAAAAAAATCTAAACTTTCTAAAATAATGCAAAGACATTTGAAAAAGCGTGCGCAATCCTTTTTACGAACACTGAATTCTTACTATCTTGCAAACTGAAGAACTGAAGTATCAACCACGAATCCAAGTACAATCTCATTTTTATCTTTCGAATGTACAATCCCTGACCTTCATTTTAAAAACATCTGATTCAATGAATCCAAGAATGATTAGTGAGTTTGCCTAAATGACATATAAGTCAACTTATAAGTTGGAAATTTTCAGTCACATCTTCATCTTCATACTAGATGTTCTAGAAGGTTACTTAAAATTTACAACTTATAATTTATATGTCATTTTCGCAAACTCACGATTGTCCTTTCGATTAACAAGGTTTTGAAAGAACAGGTTAAGACACTTTCGAGTTGATCACGAGAGCGGTGGAACCAAAATTTTCCTCTGTAGCGCCAACTAGGTTTGGAATATTTTATATGACGATTTCAACTTACAAAAAATAATTGTTTTCAAGTTGACTTTTCAACAATATGTAATAAGTGCGTTTGACAAATTTGGTTTCAACCGCCTTCGCGAGTGTATACCCTATTCTTTCAGAACCTTGGGAAATTATGAGTAACTGTCAGAACATCTAGTAGATTAAGAAGATGTGACTTTACATTTCCATATCTTCGATGTAGGAGTGAGATCGTAGTAGAAGGTTTGCGCCATAGAGTTACACTCGAGTGTTGGCAAGATGGCGCTTTTCTATGAAAATGCTACTTTTAAGAGGAAACCAGCATTTTGGGTGCCGATGCTCCTAATAATTGTATTCTTGTGGCCAGCAGCTGTTGTTTTTACTGCTGTTTTGACTGCTGTTACATGAGTACTGATGTCTGACATTTTGTGTCATTGAATTTGTGTTATGTTTGTTTGTTCTTAGAGTCGGTTTAAATGTGTGAATTTCGTTACAGTAATTGAATTAATAAATTTTAGGAACAAATTTAACTAAACGAAATAGTGAAAATTTATCAAATTAAAGTCAACGGTTTCAGAGTAAAAATATCACAAATTTCATTAAAGAATACTACTAAATTGGTTGCGAAATCGTATCAAATTGTCGGTACAGGCGTATCCAATTGCATATTCGAGCAATTGAACAATCAGATTTTATGAATCTTCAGAAGCAAAAAAGTGCAATGGTTTGTTTTGATATGAGTCATCATAATTTCCGTTTTGACAGAACAACATATGACTCAGGGTTGATAAGTAACTACAAAGATAGGGTTGTCCATATAGTGGCCACATGGATAGATGATAAAACGACAAAACGCCATCACGCCAACTCTCGAGTGTAACTCTATGGTTTGCGCAAATAAGAGATTTTGATAAACATAAATGTATAAGTAATAAGTAATTAGTAATAAGTGTATTTGCTGAGCAGCATATAGCAACCTGACTTAAAAAATTAAGAGATAGAAACATTTGCTAAAACCTTGTAATCACGCACACACTGTTGTATATATATTTCAGTTTAAGTTTATATTGCCGCCCATTAAAATGGCTGAAAGCAATAAAAGTATAAAATTTCGGCGCGACGAAAATTAAACCGGCGGCGGCGGCGGCGTGAGCCAATATTTTTCGGCGGCGGCGCGCCGAAAATTTGGCCAAAAATCGGCGGCGCGCCGGCGTAAAATCGGCGGTGCACACCTCTAGGCATTCCTACAGATTGCTTATTTTTCGACATTTGTGAGAATACATGCACACGGAACGGACTTCTTTAGGCATTCATACGGATTACTTTCGGCATTAATATGGAATGCTTTTGCACCGGTATGTTGTTCAGTTTTGTTGTTATGTTTTGTTCGGAATGTGACTTTGGTACTCCAGGAAGAAAAATAGTGTATAGTGTAAACCACGGATCAAAAAGGTGTGTTTTAGACCACGGTGGTGAAAACGTCCAGGGATGGAGCGACGCGAAGCGGGTCTAAAACACACCTTTTTGATCCTTGGTATGTAACATACTATTTTAGCGTGTGAGAGGTTTCCAGACAGAGCTGAAGGTGAGGTCTGGAATCGAATACGCTAAAAAAGACTTTTAGTCCGTGGTACGAATAATATTTTTCATATCCGACGAAGTCCCACTTTTCGGGTCCTAGGGATGAACAAACATTTATCAATTAGTAGCTATTGATTAACACTATGCAACCGAGTGATAATAGTTATTTATGCCACCGAATGACAAATGCTGTTTTAGGCTTTGACACGAAGTGTGACACGCATATAACGTTTTTACAAAAAACCTTTTACTTTTTGTCACAGAATTGATTGAGAAATAGTTATTTATGAAACAAGAATCGTATGAAAGTATTTCATGAAGGCACTAGATGCCGATTGCCAACCCGATGCGAAGCCGAAAGCCAAAATGTTTAAAGTACTTTGAACCCGACGTCATAAATAAACCATTTAGGCACTAGATGTATAATTGTCACACTAGGCCGCATGGTGCATGCTCTTATTGGAACCGAAATAAAAAGTCTCAAGTCGCTCAACAAGTTGATCAAACACGGGGGCCACCGTTTGTATCCATTGTACTGCTTTTACGCCCATTAACTAGGTCCCACCTCTTGGGTGGGTCAGATCGCTTGACTGTTTGTGTGAGCTTCTCAATAGTATTTTTATTGGCAATGATTGATTTATTTATTTCAATGAAATGTAATTTTGTATGTTGATAACCACAAAAATGCATTTAGAAGAAGAACTGCTAATAAATCTAGAATAGATCTCTCATTGATGATTTAATTCTGTTTAGTTTCACTTAACTGAAAATCTTCGAAACTTTATATCTAAAATGCACCGGTCAAAAGTGACGTATTAATTAATAGATCGTTGTATTGCTGGCATGTGGTATCGTAATTCTAATTTCCGTTGTATTGCTGGGGTAATATGCCACTGGTTTTGAATTAACTTAGAAGTAAAAGCTAATTTGCATTTCGACGTTTCGACCTGTTTCCATGGTCATCATCAGGAAAAGCTTTATTCAAGAAAATTACTACAATTTAACAGGAAAAACTGTGTTACCTATTTTCTTTGGATTTAAGTTTCAAAGATTCGTCAAATTATGGTGAGGGATTCTTCTGAAAAATAGAAGACCGAAATCGGACGCATTTTCAATTGAAATTTTTTATATATTATATCATGGGCGTGCGTTAGCATAGCGCCCGTGACGCAAGTCCTATTACTAGAAAAAATTTCAAAAAATTTTTTTTGTCGTAGACTGCAGAACCATATTTACAGCAAATATTGAAGTTCTACAATCCAAAGACAAATGACTCCAAATTACCATTAAAAAAACTAGGCGTCCGTACGAGTTCAACGAGCTATCACACGTTCTTGCAGCTTAAAATTTGGCCACGCAAAAAATCTTCCCAAGAAGCCCCATTTCCATACATTTTGGTCAATTTCAGTACTTTAAACGAAATATTTTGGGAGTAGATTCTAGTCGTCATTCTACGACATTCCAGAAAAAAAAAATTGGGGGGAACCGGCCTCGTTTCGGAGCTAGGGCTCCTCGAAGTTCCCATATAGGCCCCATATAAGATCACCTTTAAGTGTGTGTGTGTGGATGTGTATGGTAGAACAAATTTGTTCGCTTTTGGTATTTGGTAAGCTCTCCTCGCCTCAATTTTTTTTCCTAAATTTAGTATTTTTTTAAATTTTTCAAATTTTTTTAAATTTTTAAAATTTTTATTTTTCAAAATTTTTAAAATTTTTCCAAATTTTTTAAATTTTTCCAAAATTTTTCAAAATTTTTAAAATTTTTCAAAATTTTTCAAAATTTTCAAATTTTTCAAATTTTTCAAATTTTTTTTCAATTTTTTAAATTTTTTCAATCCAAAAGAACTGATATCAGTCAAAAACACTCAAAAGAGTAAAAGTGACGCAAGTCCCTGTGCATACTTCCAAAACAACTGATATCGCTGGAGGTGACGCATTCTGCGCTTGTACGCAAAAACTGTAACAGCAAAAATTTGACCAAAGAAATTGTAGAAACAAAATTTTACCAAAAAAATTTTGCGTCACAAAGTGGCAGATGGTTCGGACGTATTAGGACATATTCTTGCCTATTTTAAAAAATGTCTTAAAAGTACTTTCCTCAACATCTGCCACTTGTGAAGCTTGTGTGGCTGGTAATAGGTCATCAAAAACCGAAAACATGCACTTTTCTTACAAAAATTTCTCCAGTTACACGAGCCATACAGCGTTGTTTGGGGTGTCACCAGAAAGGCAATTGCATGTACTTCCGTGGCAAATAGGGTCTTATTGGGTTTAGAATTAATCCACACTGAGATATGTACAGTTCAAGTTTTCAATCGAAAAAAAGTCTGAAAACTTACACTTTTCTTAACAAACCTATGAAAACGAGTCATGTATCCGTACAAAAGAAACACAGTGCCCAAAATAAATTTAGTTTTCGGTTCCAAACCGGTACAATTTTACGAAGCAAGGAATTATAACTCTAGAACTGGATGTACATGACAAATATTTCAGAAATTATTTGATAAATCTGGATTATCTAATAGGGGTGGTCGATTTTGTGGGATCGGAAATGGACCCCTCTAGAAAAAATTCTAGTGGCCCATAGGTACCAAAAAGCCACATACAAACTTTTTTCTTCATCATCTCCGGGTTGCGAAAAATCAAAATTTGAAAATTTTCGAGTAGCCGATTTTTTCCCATTCTAAAAACCACCATGACCAGGTTGTACTTTTTTTTCAACCTTAAAACATCATTTTATCTTTCTATGAGGTCCACTCTAACATAAAAAAAAGAAAAAAAATTGAAAAAGTTTGCTGGCCGAGTTTTTGTGAGTCATCAAGTTTCGCCGAAGTCCGATTTTCCACAATTTTCAATATGAAAACGAGCCGTCAGAACAGTCGGAGCGTTTGCTGCGACTGAGCCCCGTACAAACCCGTACATCTATTGCGCACGTGACCCTACTTCGTCCGTCGCCCTACTCTTACCGTAAGCCTATTGCGCCCGTAAACGTCATAAAATTCTTATGCAATGTGTACGTCTTAAAAATTGCGCATAGCGCAATTACGAAGCCCCGTACGACGTTCCTTTCAAAAGTAACACAAACTACACTTCCCACTGATCAGTGATTTTGGAATTATCATTTTCACCTATTTATATTGATTTTACAAATATCCAAAATGGCGGCCGACGGCCATTTTGTTAGGAGGTGGAAAGTACAACGGCTGCTTTACATTCGTTAGTACCTTTCAAACAAGAAAAAATTCATGAAATTCGGTTAAATTTTACTCGAGATATTAACAAAAAACACCACCTTCACTGTACGGCCGAGTAGCCACATATAAGCTCACTCCAAGAGACCTAGCTCACGCTCCGGTAAACCGAATTTCACAAACTTTTTTTTCCCTGATTGGTACGGTCAATACCTATCTAATAAATCAAAATCCATCTAAATCCGTTCAAATTTGACTAACCTACAAGCAAAAACGGATTGCCGCCCTGTACCTAGTTCACACCAAGGGGTCTAACTCACGAGTCGGTCATCCAATTTCCATAAACTTTTTTTTTGTGGATAGGTATTGTAAATACCTTTCATTTGATGTATCACTTACAAGTGTAGCCTTTAAATGGCCAGAGAAATCTTTGGAAAACGTTAAAGCACATATGGGGCCCCAGCTCTGGAGGGGTCGACCCAAAATCGCGCATCTTCGAACTTAGCCTCACTATTTCAACTACCTTTCAGGGAAAAAAAAAATTTTTGAAATCGGATTTGATTTACTGAAGATATCGACGTGACAGACGGACAGACGGACAGACGGACAGACGGACAGAAGGACAGACGGACAGACAAAATTTTTGTTGCGGATTCGTTATCTATGAACATAGGCAAACACTTTGCCCTTACCGTCTGCTTCGAATTCCATCAATTACACACGGCATCGTAATCCTATAAGCCCCTTCGTACTTCGTACGGGGCTAAAAACCTTTTTTTTGGCCGAAATATTTATAAACTTGTCTTGCGATAGCTCATCGGAAAGGTATTTCCATAGCGGAAGCAGAAATAGAAACATTACCGGAAATAAATTTAAATTATTTTGAGTTATACCTGTTACAAAGCCTAAAAACAGGCTAAATTTATCAGCAAGGAGAAAATTGGATTTTCTAAATTGCCTATTTTTACACTCTTTTGGTTATAAACGTATTTTTCGCTACTAATTTATGAATTTCTGTCAAAAAATCGCATTAAGTTGCTGTATTAAAAAGTCAATTTTCTCCTTGCTGATAAATTTAGCCTGTTTTTAAGCTTTGTAACAGGTATAACTCAAAATAATTTAATTTTTTTCCCGGTAATGTTTCTATTTCTGCGTCCGCTATGGAAATACCTTTCCAATGAGCTATCGCAAGACAAGTTTATAAATAATTCGTCAAAAAAAAAATTGTTTTTCATATTGAAAATTGTGGAAAATCGGACTAAGCGAAACTTGATGACTCACAAAAACTCGGCCAGCAAACTTTTTCAATTTTTTTTCTTTTTTATATGTGAGAAGGGACCTCATAGAAAGATAAAATGCTGTTTTAAGGTTGAAAAAAATGTTCAACCTGGTCGTGGTGGTTTTTAGAAAGGGAAATAATCGGCTACTCGAAAATTTTCAAATTTTGATTTTTCGCAACCCGGAGATGATGAAGAAAAAAGTTTGTATGTGGCTTTTTGGTACCTATGGGCCACTAGAATTTTTTCTGGAGGGGTCCATGTCCGATCACAAAAAATCGACCACCCCTATTATCTATGATCACTGGAATTTATTTAGAATCTCTTGAGTGAAGTCAGTGTGAAATTTATTATATGTCGCCGTGCTTGAGTTCTAGATAACGTAGATATTGTATTTTAAAGCAAGTAAATGTGAATGATTTTATTCCCTTGACTGGAAGTCAGGGTCCTATGACAGAAAATCCGTAACGATGAGTTCGCTTTGACATTTTGAAAACGTTCTATATGCATGAAAACGGTAAAAACATTAACCACAATAAGTAAGTCTTCATCGATAATGAGAAGCTTTTACTCTTGTACGTAACTCACCCGAGAGTTGTCACAATAATAATTAGAGAAAATACAATATATCGTTTCAGTGCTTTTTAGCGGAAAAAGAACCTCAGTTTGCACCTTTGTTTTACCCATGTTTAAGCCCCAAGGACCTTAAGTATCTCTTTCAGAAAATGGAGCGGAATAAAAGTAAAGAGAGTCGCTACTATTGTGTATTTAGGACGTATAGAACGAATGGAACGAACAAAAGCTCCGTTTCCGGTACCTTCACGAACCAAAATCTTTTTATTTTATTTTAAAATCTATTGACAAATTCTCCTAAGGAGCCTGACTCATCCAAGTGGTGGCCCCTAGTTTCAATCTGTAAAAATCACTCAGATCAAATGAAGTAATAGATTCGATAACTAAATTGATAATGGTTTTAAATCAATGTTACATTGTACACAATTGCAGTGTGACAAGCTCTACTAATATGCAGACAGGCGTCTACGTTGACGGACAGACTAATGAAACCAGATCAAAGACGCATATAGTTAGCTTACGACGCTATATTTCCGTAATGAAATGTTTTGCCAAATTTCAGACTTTGGTCTTCAACATTAATTTACAAACATTATGAAACTGTAGAATTGCACCATTTTATGCAGTAACATTAATACAAATACTTATCACTATGATTTACTTACATATAGGTGTATACTGGGTCCAAATGTTCATTGAATCCCAGTAAACATTTTTCGGGTTCGCGTTCCTTTTGAAAAGAGTCGACATTCGATTGAGATTCTGGTTGCAACTGTTCATCGAATCCCAGTAAACATTCTTTGTGTTGGAGTTGCTTTTCAAAAGAATCGACATCCGATTCAGATTCTGCAACTAGTGAGATGGACATGACGGAACTCTGACCCGATTCCCGCCGTGTTGTTTCAGTAGTACAGTCACTCGATAGTACCGCAGACACTAACGGACCATTTTCCTCATTCTCGCTTGGCGAAATATTCTGCTCCTCGACTTCAATTCCAGATTCGACAGACGTCGGCGTATCGCATCCATCGTTATCTTGTCTCGGTGCAGTCAATTTTGGTGCTTCATGCTCAAATTCATCGCATACCGATGATGTCTCAGACATCGTTGCATCGTATCCTTCAGATTCGTCGGATGTATCGCATCCAGCATTATCGTCTTTCGGTGCAGTCCATTCTGGTATTTCAAACTTTGATTTGTCGCATACCGATGATGTTTCGGATTCAGACATCGTTGCATCGTATCCTTCAGATTCGCCGGACTTCGATGATGCCGTAGTCATCAATGTATCGCATTCAACATTATCTTCTTTCGGTGTGGTACATTTAGTTACTTCAACTCCAGATTCATCGAATTCCGATGATGTCTCAGACATCGTTGCATCGTGTCCTTCAGATTCGCCGGACTTCGATGATACGGTAGACATCAATGCATCGCATCCAACATTATCTTCTTTCGGTGTAGTCCATTTCGTTACTTCAACTTCGGATTCATCGAATTCCGATGATGTCTCAGACATCGTTGTATCGCTCTCTTGACTATCTTCTTTCGGTGTAGCCCATTCCGGTATTTGATGTTCACATTCAACTGACATGGTCATTGACAAAGACGTTCCGTTTTCCTTGTCATATTCCGTTGGTGTAGTGGTGACACGTACTTCAGCAGTACGACTTATCGATGGAACGATGATAGGAGTTGAAGTAAGGCCGAAACTTGAACTCTTCGCTATTCTGCCGTGTTTTTTACGCATTACTCGAGCCTTGGCTTTTTCATGTTTGAAGAGTTGAATTTCCTTTTTCTTTTTCCCTGACAATGAGAAGAGAGTAGCGTTTGATTTTAGTTCGAGAGAGTCTCTATTTTTATATATAAATCGACAAAGATTATCTTTCAGTAAATTACAACTACAGTCGGCGACTCTGAAATATTTCGTTTCGTTTCAGATGTTTTTCAGCTGGTTAACTCATGAAAACAATCGGCTGAAATTGTTAAATGCGTGCACGCGGTAGTAGCAGACGTAAAAAAACAGCTGAAACGAAATGAGTAACTTTTTTCGGAGTAGCCAACTGTCCAATCAAAGTTGTGAACTAGGCGAAATCAGATTTGTGTAGTTTCAGGTAGCTGACGTCATGTCATCATCAAAGCTTTACCACAAATTTATTTATGAATTGAGATGAAATTGAACGACTTGTGTCATACCGATTGAAAATTCACGCTTCAAATCAGGAGTTACGTGTTCCTCAGCCACCCATTCGTTATATTCAGCAGAATAGCCGGTCCACTTTACACAATATTCAATCTGAAAATTGAATCGAAGTGTCGTTCAAAATGCCCCATTAAAGTTTCCATTGTACTAACCTCAGTTCTGATTGCCCGTATGTCAAGGATTTCATCAGCTGCAAACACTTGCGGATCGTCAACGTAGACCTCGCACAGTTGCTCATTTTCCAAATCTCGACACATTTGTTGGACCTCTACGTCCAGAACTCTCGCCTGTTATGAAAAAGTATTAGAAATTATGGTAATCAATTGTAAATTCTTCGTAACAAAGGAAGGGAATAAAAGAGCGACCAGACATGCCGTTACTGATAGCCTCTGCTCTGGTTGAATAAATCATCAAAAAATTACCATCATTAATCAATCACAAATTTACAGGTAAACGAATGGGGAACGGTTACAACACTAAAACTAAATTTTTGATAACAAAATATATTTTTGTGAATCACGTTGACGACTTTTGCACAAAACGGTATGATTGTTCAGTGGAAATAATTATACATCAACGGAAACAAAAGGCAACGAAGGTGTCAGTGTATAGTCTTCTGATTGCTGTGTCGTACGACGATATTGAGAGTCGCGTAATTCGACATCAGTCAAAAACACTCAAAGAGTAAAAGTGACGCAAGTCCCTGTGCATACTTCCAAAACAACTGATATCGCTGTAAGTGACGCATTCTGCGTTTGTACGCAAATTTGCGTCACAAAGTGGCAGATGATTCGGCTACTTTTCATTTGTACGTTCAGGACGTATTTTTCCCTATTTTAACAATTTTCTTAATCTTTCAAAATTTTCAAAATTTTTGAAAAATTTTCAAAATTTACTAAATTTTTCAAAATTTTTCAAAATTTGGATATTGCGTTGTATCGCCTGGATTCGACAAAATTAAAACTCCAAAAGTTGATGTGACCAAATTTTAGCCTAGCTTTCGACTGTGTGACCAGTCATCTTCAAGGCTGAAAAATTTTATTTGGCACTTAATCACTTAGAGCTATGAACAATTATAATTTATTTTCGTAAACTTACGCTTACTACTACTACTCTAAATCGACAAGCAATACAACAACTATAAACGTTTCAAAATTTACTAAATTTTTCAAAATTTTCAAATTTTTCAAAATTTTCAAATTTTTTAAAATTTTCAAAATTTAAAGCCGGAGCATTATAATTTGATCGATTCTACTCATTTAATTCATTTTTAAATAATTGTAGTTTTCGAAGAAATCATTTCGAAAACATTACAGTATAAAAGCTTAGACACGTGCATTTGAACGGATTACCCGCAGGTATACCGCGAGTAAACAGCTCTAATGCGCATGTGTAAGCTTTTATACTGGAATGTTTTCGAAATGATTTCTTCGAAAACTACAATTATTTAAAAATTAATAGAATCGATCAAATTATAATGCTTCGACTTTACTAAAATTTTCAAAATTTTTCAAAATTTTTCAAAATTTTTCAAAATTTTTCAAAATATTCAAAATTTTTCAAAATTTACTAAATTTTTCAAAATTTACTAAATTTTTCAAAATTTTCAAATTTTTCAAAATTTTCAAAATTTAAAGTCGGAGCATTATAATTTGATCGATTCTACTCATTTAATTCATTTTTAAATAATTGTAGTTTTCGAAGAAATCATTTCGAAAACATTACAGTATAAAAGCTTAGACACGTGCATTTGAACGGATTACCCGCAGGTATACCGCGAGTAAACAGCTCTAATGCGCATGTGTAAGCTTTTATACTGGAATGTTTTCGAAATGATTTCTTCGAAAACTACAATTATTTAAAAATTAATAGAATCGATCAAATTATAATGCTTTGACTTTACTAAAATTTTCAAAATTTTTCAAAATTTTCAAATTTTTCAAAATTTTGAAAATTTTGAAATTTTTTTCAAAATTTACTAAATTTTTCAAAATTTTCAAAATTTACTAATATTTTCTAAATTTTTAAAATTTTTCAAAATTTTTCAAAATTTACTAAATTTTTCAAAATTTACTACATTTTTCAAAATTTTCAAAATTTACTAAATTTTTCAAAATTTACTAAATTTTTCAAAATTTACTAAATTTTTCAAGATTTTTCAAAATTTACTAAATTTTTCAAAATTTTCAAAATTTACTAAATTTTTCAAAATTTTCAAAATTTTTCTAAATTTACTAATATTTTCAAAATTTTCAAAATTTTTCAAAATTTTTAAAATTTGCTAAAATTTTCAAAATTTTTCAAAATTTTTAAAAATTTACTAAATTTTTCAAAATTTACTAAATTTTTAAAAATTTTCGAAATTTACTAAATTTTTCAAAATTATTATAATTATTATTATTATAATTATTATTTTGGGTGGGTCAGATCCCTTGATTGTCTGAACCTGAGCTTATTAATAGATTTATCGGTTGATTAAGAAGAAATATGCTAAAACGGTCTAAATTTCTCATTAATAATTTAATTCTGTTAAGTTTTACTGAAAATCTTCGTGATGTTACAAAACGATATTATTTTAATTAATTTTTGGTTTTATGCTCATATTAGACCGTTATTGTCTATAAAATGATGAATTTCTTCAATAAAAATTTAACTCGTGTGAATTGAGGCCCTCGCTTAGCTCTGGCCGCAAACTTCCAGAACTACCACCAGATGGTTGAACCTACACCACCCATGTTCGAACTTGACCTGAGGATTTCAATGCTTCATCGAATAAAAAAAAATAATTGAAAATCAGTTGAGCTTTGCTCCAGTTATCGTGTTAACAAAGAGCAGAAAACTGTTACATTTAACGTTTTTTCATCACATTTCCATCCATTTTTAATCATAGTGAACGTATTACCTGCCGTGTATTTGTTTCTGTAAAACCCATGACTTACAGTCAAGGGAATAATTAACTGTGAGAGGCTGCCGTTTAAAGGCGCTAAATTTTTTTTTTTTATTACGCAGCTATGATGACAACGGATTCGGAAAACAGACCAACCATATCTGGCGGGCCACTGAATGGAGAATATGTATTCAGGTAACGGCTGTTAATGACTCTTACAACAACGTTTTGATTTTAATCAACCGTTTTTTGGGTGCAGTCAATTACATTATCATTGGGGGGACAGTGATGACCACGGTAGCGAAGACGAAATTGATGGAGTGTCTTATCCAATGGAATTGCATATGGTTTTCTATAAAAAAGATTATCTGGATGCTACATCAGCAATGGATCATGTGGACGGACTGTGTGTTTTAGGTAAAATGTTTCATATTCAAAGAAACTTCCAAAATTTAAAATTAATTTCTTTTTTCATGCCGAAATTGTAGCTTGTCTCTTTGAGGTAAGAGAAAAATTTTAAATTTGAATTCACAGTCATCCGTTTTGCTTCCGTGTACGTGGCAGTTGACATTACAAACATGTTAGACCTATTGTTTGAAGTGTCAACTGTCATGTACAAGGAATCAAAACGGATGACTGTAAATTGAACTCAAAAATGCACAGAAAAATTCATAATTTTTTTTAAACATTCAAAAGGTCAGTGATGTGCACAATGACAATTTCAATGGATTTTCTCAAGTCCTTCCACGAATCGTTGAAGCTGAAACCGAAACGGCATTCGATGTAGCTCCAGCATTAATCGATTTGCTTCCAAATGACTTAACTCATTATTTCACATACAACGGATCGCTGACTACACCACCCTGTTCGGAAGTCGTCACATGGATTGATTTCAAAGATCACATCAAACTGTCTCATGATCAGGCAATTTTGTGCTCATAATACCAACAGCTGAAGTCTGTATTGACGTCGGAATTTATTTTTTGCAGTTTCAAGATTTCCGTGCTTTGCGGAACGAAGAGGATCGCATTATGTCGAATAATTTTAGAGCGGTGCAACCTCTTGGCGATCGGGTTGTTCTTTACAATGTACATCTGTACGAAACGTTCTTCGACGAAAGAGTAGAACAGCAGAAATTGATTAATGATATCGATCAACTTAATGCTGAATTCGATGAAATTGTGGGAAATCTGTGATTGGTCGGAAAAGAAAATGGAATAAATAAAAAAAAACTTTCGTTTCGATAAAGTCTAAATCACACAAATTTTTCTATGTCCTACTCTGTCCTACTTATGCTTCCACCGTCGAAAATCTGGATAGGTTAAGCTTTTACTGCTGACAGCATTCATATTCGGTCGACCTATACAGAAGAGCTATTTTTAAATTTCGATTTTCGAAAACAATTGCATCGTTAAAGGCATTCTCTTTCCGAGAAGAAAAGAATTTCGATTGTAAACATTCGTCCACGAATTTAAAATATTGACTCAATTATCATCATGACGCAAATATATTGTTCAGGTAAGTATGGTTTGAAGAACAATTCGTACAATGTTCAAATAAACGTTTTCGAACGAGTACGCACTCCACCGTTTCTTATGTTTAATCATTATTAGAATAAAATTAATAAATAGCGTGTGTTGTACTTGGGACATATGTTCTGTGGGAATAGAATACAATATTTTAGATGTTGGATAAAACAGTCGTCTATCAACGGCTTGTGTCTACGCTACAATGTAGATGATTTATTAGTATAGAAGCATCGTCAAGTTGAATAATAACCATAGAAAGGCGGGACATGATGGTGATGGTAGTGGATGATGATTTGCAGTAATTTTCATGTGTAGTTTCAATACAATTTCAGTTCAGTAAAATTTCATACTGAAATTCGGTGAAAATTTTAGGCATGCATTTTCTCGGGAAGTATTTTTAATGATTTTAACAGTAAAGAATGGCATAGACTGTTATGACGGGGAAATCTTCTTTTGTTCGAACTTGTGTGAAATGAAGGAGAAATCATTTTGTGTAAGCGTTTGACAAGTTCTTTGTTTAAAGCATATTACCCCTTAAAATACTTGCCCTAGACATGTTCACTGAAAAATATCGATGACAAACTTTCCAAATAATCGATACAATATCAATCGAATGGTTTATCGACAATCGATAAATATAGACTGATAATCGAATTATCAGTCGAAATTTAACGATTATCAGTCGACATTTACTGATTATCATTCAATATTTATCGATTATCAGTCGATATACATCGATTATCGATGAAACATTCGATTGATATTGACTTTTAAAAAATATCGATAATCGTGTCTAAAGGAATAATCGATATTTTATCAATCGAATGAATTATCGAACATGCCTAACTTCCCCGTCATAATGGTCTTTGCAATTAAACCGATCATTCCAAAATAAAATCATGGGCGCGCGTTAGCATAGCGCCCGTGACGCAAGTCCTATTACTAGAAAAAATTTCAAAAAAATTTTTTGTCGTAGACTGCAGAACCATATATACGGCAAATATTGAAGTTCTACAATTCAAAGACAAATGACTCCAAATTACCATTAAAAAAAACTAGGCGTCCGTACGAGTTCAACGAGCTATCACACGTTCTTGCAGCTTAAAATTTGGCCACGCAAAAAATCTTCCAAGAAGCCCCATTTCCATACATTTTGGTCAATTTCAGTACTTTAAACGAAATGAAAAAATCCTACGTTACTTTGTTAGTCCGTCCGTCCGTCCGTCCGTGTTTCCTATCTTCTAAAGTCTTCTTTAGATTTTGTTGAAATTTTGGGAGTAGATTCTAGTCGTCATTCTAAGACATTCCAGAAAAAAAATTTTGGGTGGAACCGGCCTCGTTTCGGAGCTAGGGCTCCTCGAAGTTCCCATATAGGCCCCATGTAAGAACACCTTTAAGTGTGTGTGTGTGTGTGTGTATGGGTATGGTAGAACTTTGTTCGCTTTTGGTATTTGGTAAGCTCTGCTCGCCTCATTTTTTTTCCTAAATTTAGTATTTTTTAAATTTTTAAATTTTTTAAATTTATCAAAAATTTTTAAATTTATCAAAAAATTTTAAATTTTTAAATTTTTAAATTTTTTAAATTTTTTAAATTTTTCAAATTTAAAAATTTTTTAAAATTTTTCAAATTTTTCAAATTTTAAAAAGTTTAAAACATTTAAAAAATTTTTAAAATTAAAATAATTTTTCAAATTTTTCTTTCAAATTTTTCAAATTTTTTAAATTTTTCAAATTTTTTAATTTTTTCAAATTTTTTCAATCTACTAATTCTTCCAAAATCACTGATATCAGTCAAAAACACTCAAAAGAGTAAAAGTGACGCAAGTCCCTGTGCATACTTCCAAAACAACTGATATCGCTGACGGTGACGCATTCTGCGCTTGTACGCAAAAACTGTAACAGCAAAAATTTGACCAAAGAAATTCTAGAAACAAAATTTTACCAGAAAAATTTTGCGTCACAAAGTGGCAGATGGTTCGGACGTGTATTAGGACATATTCTTGCCTATTTTAAAAAATTTCTTAAAAGTACTTTCCTCAACATCTGCCACTTGTGACGCAAAATTTTTTTGGTAAAATTTTGTTTCTAGAATTTCTTTGGTCAAATTTTTGCTGTTACAGTTTTTGCGTACAAGCGCAGAATGCGTCACCGTCAGCGATATCAGTTGTTTTGGAAGTATGCACAGGGACTTGCGTCACTTTTACTCTTTTGAGTGTTTTTGACTGATTTTGTATTCGCGATTTGCATGTTCAACATATGACACTACTTTCTAGGTTCTATGAAGATTAAAAATGCTGCGATTTGAATGAAATTTACTGCGCAAATAATTTGTTGCCAAAATTTTACCGCCATTTTCGCGTTTTGTCCAGTTAAAAAAGGTTGGGTAGTTAGAT
This sequence comes from Bradysia coprophila, assembly GCF_014529535.1. NCBI lineage: Eukaryota > Metazoa > Arthropoda > Insecta > Diptera > Sciaridae > Bradysia > Bradysia coprophila. Next base: position 1,858,640 of record NW_023503807.1, read on the forward strand.
AGGCTACCTATTCCGCTTAAGGTCAGGTTAAGCCTTAACCGTTAAGGCCCTTTTCATGGCAATAATGTAAATATTTGGCCATGAGTAACTAAGATAATTAAGATTTTTATTTTGTTATTTTGCTGCTCTTTAGGATACCAGTGTGTCTATTTCAAAAATTTTGTCTTAATAAGACTATTGAAGAAAATAATTGGAGCTCAATTTATAATCTATCATTCCCATCACCAATATTCTATATAATAATAATTCAATAATCATCATCACTAGCGTTACACTTTGACATCTTTTTTTTTTTTTCAAATTACTTTGCTACTCTTGAGGATACAAGTGTTTCAAAAATTTTATGTAAATATAAGGCCTTTATAAAAAGAAATAATTGGCGCTTTATTATCTAGTTGGTCTGCTAGCTGATTCGTAGAAACAACGGTTTATTCTTGCAGTGTCGTGTTACAAATCTGACATCAAGAGAAAAACAGTTAGAAATGTTGTGGTTGATATTTTCGATTTGTATTGTCATAAGCGTAACCGGTGTCACGTCAGATGGTAATTTCTGCAATCTTTTGATGCATTTTTAATAGAAATTTGCAGATTCGGAAATTTCGCAAATTTCGGTGAAAAATTTTGCTGATAACTTTCAAACTAGGATGTGAGGAACAGTCCCAAAGTGTTAAATATCGACTAAACCTTAAAAAATAGCAAAATAACTTCCACAGACAATTGCTTAATTAGTCAATGATAATGATTTTCCATGCTTCATGTTGTGTTCACTTCGGTGAAAAATAGGAAAATGTTTGAGCGAATCACGACTCTCGCTTCGCTCTGTCCGCTTGTCGCCTTAATACACAAATAACTAGTTAAGTGTAAATGATGTGAAGGTTCTAGAATGAAATGTCACCAATTCAGGGTTCAGGTGATCGTTTTTGGCTTCAAATCATAGTTCCTGTTTCACCTGGAACACCTGAAAGCAATTAGTCCGAATCTATCTTTTCTTAGAAACCTCTTAAAATTTGTCCGCTCATGATCCCTTCCAACGTTTGCTTAGTAATAAAAGACACTTTGAGAGAAATAACACCAATTTTTTAGATGTTTCGATGGCAACGTGTCGAAACCGATCGTGACACACGTTGCGATGTTAAGCTAATATTTGAGTAGCCTTCTGTCGCACATTTGTTACAATTTTTTTTAAAAAGAAAAGAAGAATTGCCCTGTGAAACAATTGATTAAGAATGTAATCTTTTACAGGCTGCACTGGATTCCGTTATGAAGGTCCCGATGGTAAGTGTTAAGTAAAATATTTTCAAAGTAAAAAATATCTCTGTGCAGTGCCGTATTAGCTTGAGTAACCTACAAAAATGTGATCGACAACAAAATCATGTCCGGAGCGATAGCGGAGGACTTGACGCAGTCTAACTTCCAAAAAAAGAACGAAGAAATTTTTTGAGACGCGGCAACTATATATAGGCGAGAATTTAAGTTTCTTTCCTTTGGCCTGTATCACCACAAATCCTATTCTATCTTATTCGCGCTTCAAATACGAGCAAAACGAGCTATCACTCGACTATGTAACTTTAAAATTGCCGGAGATACATCGTTTTGAAGTTGGTCATTTTGATAGAAAATGCACCAAATTAACGTTTTCCAAACAATCAAAATCTTTCAACTTACTCTGTATGTTTCTATCTATCTATCTATCTATCTATCTGTCTATCTGTCTATCTATCGACGGTCGATCTCGGAAACTAGTCAGCCAATCTCCATGAAATTTTGCAGGAACCTCAGGGTGGGCATAAAAATGTAAATGTGATACGCAATTACCCCAGGAAAAACCAGAATTTTGTTTTATTGGCCTCGAAGTGGTTTCTGAGTGTGGTTTTCGAGGGTCGGGAACGCGTTTTCGGCTGTAGCTTAGCTGTATTGAAACCTACAGAGGCGTGCGACCCATCAAATGAAAGGTATTCGTAACACGATTCGAACAAAAAAATAATTAAAAAAATCGGGGCAGATTCGTTTGAGCTAGAGTGATTAGAGTGACCAAATTTTGAGCTACTCGAGCGTAGGATGAAAGGACTAATATTTTTTGGGTTATGAGAGATAGAGAATTACTTTCTTCGGCAAAGTCTCAGAGTTTTACGAGTAGAACAGAGGGGCATATGTGAAAAATGTCGAAAGTTGGAAATGGGTTGGTCAATTAGGGTTTTAGAGTTATTTTGTGAATGGTGGCAGATAGAGAGTTACTTTCTTCGGCAAAGTCTCAGAGTTTAATGAGTAGAACAGAGGGGCATTTGTGAAAAATGTCGGAAGTTGGAAATGGGTGGGTCAATTGGGATTTTAGAGATATTTCTTGAATGGTGGCAGATAGAGAATTACTTTCTTCGTCAAATTTTCGAATTTCGTCAAATTTTCGAATTTCGTCAAATTTTCAAATTTCGTCAAATTTTCAAATTTCGTCAAATTTTCAAATTTCGTCAAATTTTCGAATTTCGTCAAATTTTCGAATTTCGTCAAATTTTCGAATTTCGTCAAATTTTCTAATTTCGTCAAATTTTCGAATTTCGTCAAATTTCCGAATTTCTGTTATAAACTGTTATAAAAAGCAGTGTTCTAAAACTTCTAAAACGACTGATATCCCAACAAAAATCTCTTCGAGAAAAGTGTGACGCAGTCTTTGAAGTACAATTTCTAAAATGAATGATATCGCTAGAGTTGACGCTTTCAGCTTCGTTACGCAAAAATTAAATTTGACACCCAATTTTAGTTCAAACAAGCTGACTTAGTTTTTCTCATCATCTGCCAAATAATTTTTACCAAAAAAAATTTGACTGGAAACAACCAAAATTTTACCAAAAAAATCTGCGTCACATGTGGCAGATAAATTTTCTTGCTGGTCTGTTCCTGAACATTTGCCACTTTGCGACGCAGATTTTTTTGGTAAAATTTTGGTTGTTTCCAGTCAAATTTTTTTTGGTAAAAATTATTTGGCAGATGATGAGAAAAACTAAGCCAGCTTGTTTGAACTAAAATTGGGTGTCAAATTTAATTTTTGCGTAACGAAGCTGAAAGCGTCAACTCTAGCGATATCATTCATTTTAGAAATTGTATTTCAAAGACTGCGTCACACTTTTCTCGAAGAGATTTTTGTTGGGATTAACAGATTTACATAAGGAACTCATTTCTGAATCGATGTTTCTCTGCCACAACTCAGATGTGACATAAACCGTTCCTTCAGAGCCTTGAATTTACCATGGTTCTTATATCGGTAAAATTCGAATTCGAATACCGATGGCTCTGTGGGTAGAACATGCTAGGCCAAATATTTGTAAAAATGCTTTGTTGGCCGCTAACTTTATTTCCATTTTGATTTATTAGGCCAGGAAAGCTGGGGTAGTCAATTCAATCAATGTGCTGGCAAGCATCAAAGCCCGATAGATATTGATTCTTGCTTCGTTAAAATGGTCGCTTTAGATCCGTTGCGAATGGAAGGATTTAATTCAACCATCGGTAAGGCATCACTCACCAATAACGGACATACTGGTAAGTGCGCAAACGGTTTTTTTTCTCATAGCTATCGCCAACGCACTTCAAACATGAGTGATCATAGTGGTCAGAAAGTACTCTATTTCACATGAAAATGATTTTACAGTGTCTTCACGTTTGCATGATACACTGTCCAGTCTCAGTACCCTATTTAGAGAACCACTGATACTTCCTTATTTAGAGTGCCACTCATGCTTGAACTGCGTTGCTATCGCATTCTCCTACCATGGAAAATAAAATAGTTCATTCTCGTCGCAGCAATGATGATTATCGACGGTGTTAATAAACCAACTATAACCGGTGGTCCGTTAGCTGCAAAATATGTGTTTGCTCAGTTACACTTCCATTGGGGCATCGACGACTCGTGTGGAAGCGAAAATAAATTCGATGACAAAACATTCCCGCTCGAATTACATATTGTGTTCTATAAACAAGAATATGGGAGCGTTGATGCTTCATTGAATTTCGTCGACGGTCTTACGGTTTTGGCCTGTATATTTGAGGTAGGAATACCACCAAAAAATCAGCATTTTCTAAATTTTGTATTTTTTTTCACATTTCCTCAGCTGTCCGACAACCCGAATCCAAAATATGAACCATTTGTTGATGTGTTGGCGCAAGTTATTGAACCAGGACAAATAGCTGTTTTTCCAACAGCACCGACCTTGTCCGCTTTATTGCCCCGTGACTTATCGCAATACTTTACATACCATGGGTCATTGACGACGCCACCGTGTTCCGAAGCCGTCACATGGATAGATTTCAGAGAAACTATAAAAATTTCGTCTGGGCAGGTAAGTAGTCAGAATTTACAGTCTCTTTTACATCTTGAACCTTAAAGTACTAAATTTGATGATGAAAGAAAAGAGAGAGATAAATAGTAGATTACATCATAGACCATGTAAAAGGTCGATTTCATTAGGCGCAAAAGTTTGCGGGCGGAGCGCAGCGAGTGGTACACGTTAAAGAAACTTTAACACAATCGTAATCTAGTGAAATGGATGGACATTTCACAATCTTTAATTTAAAAAAAATTGTTTCAGCTCGCAGCGTTCCGAAAATTAATCGACGGACACGGTCATCAACTTATCAACAATTTCCGAGCAATTCAACCACTTGGCGACAGAATAGTTCGTCGTAATATCGGAAATAAAAAGGACAAAACTTTGACCAACAAGGGAGTTGACGTTACAACTACAAAAAGTATTCGGACCAAAATTGCACAAGACGTCAAGAATATACCGCCACCTCCTCCAAAAAAGAAAATTTGAACGATTTTCGGATGAACGCATGGACACGGCGTATCAACCAATATAAAATGTAAACAACAATTGTTCAATAAACTTTGTGCCGCTCTACTTGATAAAGTAAAAGTACTCGCATGAGTTTAAACCGACTATATTGATAGTGCAAGTGCTTGTCCAATTCCGTGCGTTCTACGTCCTATTTCTATAAGGTTTTATTTTGGTTTCATTGTGTTTTCCATGAAAAGTTTTGAAGCAAAAATTTTGTTTCCGGAAAATGGAAAATTGTTTTCCAGCCGGAAAAGTCATTCATAAGAAAACCTTCGAAGTGAAATAGCTACGAGAATACAATATCTTTTTGAAAAATTTCTTCTGTTCTGGCTTATTACCAATATTTCAGGGAAGAACTTTTTTTTTGAGGAGTTGGAATGGAGTTGGGTACGGGTTACTCCAAAAAGTGTACCTTGAAACCATTTTCCCTGGCCATTTTGTGCCTTGGGACAAAATTACAGAATTTTTCTCGTAATTTGGTCACTCGGCATGAAAAGTGGTATATGCGTCACTTCGTTCGGGCTAAAACTCGCCAAATTGCCTCCTGACGTTCCTACTACGTCTTTGTTCTACACACTAGAAAATTCTCACGTTTTTGGCCAATTTTTTCGGCTAACAAGTTTGAAGTCTCAGTTCCTTACAATAAGTGACGTCTTCCCTGTCCTAGAACCATGAGGGATTCTTTTGAAAAACAGCCTACCGAAATCGGACGTATTTTCCAGTGGAATTTTTTATATGTACCTAGAAAGGACCTCGACCCTAGAAGCCAAAACCACATTCAACGAGCCATCAGAACAGTCGGAGCGTTTGCTGCGACTGAGCCCCGTACAAACCCGTATATCTATTGCATACGTGACCCTAGTGCGTCTGTCACCCTACTTTGACCGTAAGCCTATTGCGCCGGTTAATGTAGTTAAAGTAAAATTATTATGCAATGTGTACATCTTAGAAATTGCGCATAGCGCAATTACGAAGCCCCATACGACGTTCCTTTCAAATGAAACAAAAATTTCAAATCGCCCTAAAATTTTATTTTTTTGAAGGGCCTAGTATCGGCCTCAGTCCGAGGACCCAAATTTAAAATTTTTTTCAACTAGATTCTATTCGGCCTTTGATTACCTCCCAAATGAAACAAAAATTACGAAAAACGGGTGAAATTTGCTCGAGTTCTATGTAAAATACACATAGGGCCCTAGTAGCGGCCTTAGTCCAAGGACCCAAATTTAATTTTTTTTTTCAACAACATTCTATTCGGCCTTTGATTACCTTCCAAATGAAACAAAAATTACGAAAAACGGATGAAATTTACTCGAGTTATATGTGAAATACACATAGAGCCCTAGTAGCATTTCACTTCTAAGGCCCTAACTCACGGTCCACTCACCCGATTTAAAATTGACAATACCTATCATTTGCCGTGTCATTTACATTTCCATCGTTAATTTTGCCATAAATATCACCAAAAGACCTTAAATCACTTAGGTGGCCCTAACTCATGAAGGGCCGACCCAAATATGCCCATCTTCGAACTTAGCCTCACTATTTCGACTATCTTTCAGGGAAAAAAAAATTTTTGAAATTGGATTTGATTTACTCAAGATATCGACGTGACGGACAGACGGACAGACAAAATTTTTATTGCGGATTCGTCATCTATGAACATAGGCAAACACTTTGCCCTTACCGTCTGCTTCGAATTCCATCAATTACACACGGCATCGTAATCCTATAAGCCCCTTTGTACTTCGTACGGGGCTAAAAAGCTTGTATGGCTGGTGAAAGGTGAGCAAAAACCGAAAAAATGCAATTTTCTTACAAAAATGTCTCCAGTTAAACGAGCCGTTCAGGGTCATTAGAAAGGTAATCGGTGTCGGGGAATCTCGCACACGCGATCATAGTATGCGTCCTTTTACGACATGTAACGAAAAGTCATGACTGTGCGAGATTCACCACTTAGAGGTGAATCTCGCACACCATGAATTTGTGTGGTGTGCGAGATTACCCTACCCCAGGTAATCACATATTCTATTGAGCCGAATAGGTACTTATGGGTTTAAAATTCAACCACACTGTGCAGTTGATGTTTTCAACCGAAGACTTACACTGTTCTTACAGAAATTTCTCGATGTACACTAAACGTACATAGTCGTGTGGGGTATTATTTGAAAGGTAATTTTAAGTACTTTTGGGCTGAATAGGGACTTATGTGGTTTGGATGCATCTACGATGAAATATGGGCACTTAAACATTTCAACTTCTATTTCATCGTAGATGCATCCAAACCACATAAGTCCCTATTTTGCCCAAAAGTACTTAAAATTACCTTTCTAATGACACCCCACACGAACGTGTAAGTTTTTAGTACTTCGAGAAATTTCTGTAAGAACAGTGCAAGTCTTCGGTTGAAAACTTCAACTGCACATATTTCAGTGTCGATGAAACTTAATGCCAATAAGTCCCTATTCGGCTCAATAGTACGTGTGATTACCTTTCTAATGACACCTTACAAGACGCTGTACGGCTCGCGTAACTGGAGAAATTTTTGTAAGAAAAGTGCAAGTTTTCTGTTTTTGATCACCTTTTACCAGCCACACAAACTTCGAATATTTTTTTTAAGTGGTTTTGGCTTCTAGGGTTGAATACCTTTCCAGGCACATATAAAAGAGGCCACTGAAAAATGCGTCCGATTTCGGTAGGCTGTTTTTCAAAAGAATCCCTCTATAGAACTGCAGGAAATTCAGACATTGTTTCTGGTCTTCCAGCTACTTTTGTTCAAAAGCCCATTTTTATTCGTTTTTGAGAATATTCTGACATTACAGTAAATAAGAGTCTTTATTCAGCATAAAAGCAAAAAGTCACAGTTTTTCGTGTTTGCTAATCTCGGCTTCGCCTCAGTCTAACAAAATCCACACTAAAACAGCTCTTTTCAACTCTTCTTCAACAGATTCTGTAGCACGGGCTTTTTTAAGCGTGTAATTTACACATTGTGTGTAAAAACTATTAAAAAGTGTGTAATCTTACACACTTTTGTGTTTGCACAAAAAATGTGTAATTATACACGTTTTCAGAGAAAAAAAATTCACCAACAGTCTACTTGAAGCAACACTCAAAAACTGGAAAGTCAGCATGCAATATTTGGTCGATGAGAAACTGGGAGTTGGGGAATCTCGCGCCGTGCGAAATTCCTACTCTAGAGTGGTAATTTCGCGCCCATACATTTTTTGAATTTTTGGAAACGGGTGCGAGGTGTTGTTGGAAGTCAGCGCGAATTATGGAATTCGGTGCGAATTTGATTTATGATGGTTTTAGGCAAAGTAAAAGTTGGAAATGGGTGCGATTTAGAGCGTGTACAAAGAAACTGAAAGTTGGAAATTGGTGCGAACTCGATTTAGAGCATGTACAAAGAATAGTTATTTGTGTATCTGTTTTGGACGTTTGATTTTAGGCAACTTCGCGAGTTGTAGCCCGAACGAAGTGAGGGCTACATGCGAAAGTGCCTAAAATCAAACGTCCAAAACAGATACTCAAAAAAATTTTCATGTAAGGGGTCGAAAACCCGAGAAAAATCTCGAAACTCCCTCATTTTCGGCCCCGACACATGAAAACTAAATTTTCCTTTTACGAAATGTTAACAAAGACTGAGGGAATTTTTCTTTTCATGCTTCGGGGCCGAAAATGAGGGCAATTTTTCGAATTTTCTCGGGTTTCCGGCCCTCTGCATGAAAACTCACATGTGCACCTGTTTGGGACGGTTGATTTAAGGCACTTTCGCTTGTAGACCTCACTTCGTTCGGCCTACAATCCGCGAAATTGCCTAAAATCAATCGTCCAAAACAGGTACACAAATGACTATTTACAAAATTGTGTTCGCACCTCTTTCCAACTTTTACTTTCTTTAAAAATGCTCTAAATCGAGTTCGCACCCATTTCCAACTTTTACTTGACCTAAAATCATCATAAATCAACCGTCCTTAATTTACAAACGATTCACAAAATCTTTTATGAGCAATTCCTTGACGATTTTCCACATCCAACTACAAATTCAGAAAACTGTAAAAAAAATCATCGATCTGATAGAATGGGAGAATGGGAGAGGGATTTCATAGATAGTCTTTCAGAAGCTGAGACCGGATTAGGGAAAAAATTTACAAGCTTAATGGGCATGTGGTTTCCGAAGGAAATTTCAGTCAAGATTTCTCTCAGCTTCACCAAGAAATTACTTCATCAATTTTCGAAATGTTCGAGTGTGACTGTCAGATAAGAGAGAGACTTACAATTACGATCGCTCGATCATATCTTAGTTGAACAAATGAGAACGTGCCATCGAGTAGCATGTCCAGATTAAGAGTTTCGTTTATTCGCACAGTAATATTTCGATCTGGCTTGTACCAACAGTGTTCTCCGGTACAATTACTGCAAATTGTCTGTCAGAACAGAGAGGGAAAATTCGATACGGTCAAAACCTTAGAGTAATTATACCTCTAGAGAGGAAATTTGTACGACGAAATGTGGTCCCAACATCAGTTTGTATAAGATACACATTTCGTATAATTTTACACCAACACATGTATGCTTTGACGTTTTTTCGCTATTGATATTTCAATTTGCCCTCTTAATTAAGAGGGCAAACACACATACCAATAAACATTTCGTATTTTATGTTGGGACCACATATTTTACGTAATTTTGTTCGAAATTTCCTCTCTAGGTATAATTACTCTTAGGTCAAAACATCGCTCGCGCGATTTTGAGGTCATTGCACAATAGTTTTGTTTGAAGGGTATTATTTTCCGTTTTTATGTAAAGTGTGTAATTATTACACACTTTTTCCAAAAGTGTGTATTCGCAAAAAGGTAATTACACACTTTTCAAATTTCCGAAAAACAAACAAACTGTGTAATTTCTCGAAAAGCTTAAAAGTGCCCCTGTCTGTAGACACTTTCAGTCGGTATCAGACAACTGCCGCAAAAACAAAAAACTATCAGCGCACCGTGTTCACTTGGACGAACATATGCCTGAAGTGAATTTACGATTTTAATTACGTTGCTTCTTTTCATTCGCAAAATATTACGCGATGATGAATATTGTAACCCAAGCAATGAAGCCACTGTTATTCAAAAAAAAGGCAGCTAACCAACTTCCTTGTTTTTCCCTTCATGACATTGTAAACGATAAAGTTCAACTACATGGAATGTAAGCAGGAAGTATTTTTCCGTCTTACCTTGCCAACATGCGATTTCAATGATGTTGCGCTTGTATTATTTTCTTCGGTATAATAATCCCTAAGCTGTTTTTCATATGCTTTTATGTTATATAATGTCTGCTGGAGGTGCAGAAAAATTTTTTGTCTGTGTTGTCGGAAATTTTTAGTGAATAATGAGTTGGAAAATTAGTGAAATATGGCTTATGTAACGGTCATGGTTTTTCAGGTATCGAAAAATATGGTTGATTTGTTAGTTTAGCGATTAAAATCGATTTTAGCTAGTCTTCCACCTATACCCCTGATAGAAACACAATACGCGGCGAATATATATATGGATTTATGCGATTAATGTGAACAAACGAATTTATGACGACAGAAAAGTTATTTAACAGAAAAAAAAATCCAGCAAATTTTCACTATAAATTTTTGCGGTTATCGACAGCGTGAACGGTGGCGTAGAGTTGAACAATGAACCAATTTTTAGCACACATGCTACTGGTTTGATATATGAATGTTTCGTTTATTCGATACATTAATCCACACATTAAACATTTCATACGAGGCGCAACTGTTTGCAGGGCCTATTTACTTTACTTTTCAGTGAATTTAATGAATTTTCCTCGATATATCCATAGAACTGGTCAGGATGAGCAATTATTGAATTTATTGAATTAAACACGAATTAAATGGGGATTGCAATACTAGACCGTCTTTTTGCAATTCCCGTTTTGGTATTGGGTCAACGAACTGAAGGCACATTCAGTAGTTGAGTCTCATGTGTGTGTATCAGTGGAAATGTAATTTCAAACAAAAAATTTCGAATGAAGCGATTAGATCATACGCTTGACGGTTTTTCTTATGCCAGTCAAAGTCGCTCAGTTAATGATGTCATCATTACCTTGTTGGTGGTTTAACGATGTTTTTGAATTTTGATTTTTTTTTTTAATTTGAATGTCAGTTTACACGCGCCATTTCGCGAAACAACAAGCATATGATCTTCGAATCCGTTATATATGCTGTTTGGAAACTGCGATGACACATTTGATGGATACTTAGAAGAGTGAAGTACTGAAGAAATTGTGCCCACCGAGGTTTTCTATTCGAAACAATCGCTTTTCAGAAGTTTCAACGTTTAATGTTATTACGGTGGAACGGTGGAAGAATTATAAGACGTTTAGACGTTAGATTTTCAACAATTACAATCCAATCGACGTTATTCATTCCACATGCGATTTACACATTATACATACGTAAATGTCGTAACGTTGGTAATTCATGTGGAATGAATAGTGTCGATTCAGAACGGTTCAAAATTAAGATCGAAATGAAGATGTCCACGGTAGCTCAATGGTTAGAGCATCAGCCTGGCAAGTTGAAGATTGTGGGTTCGGTTCCCACCCGTGAACCAAATTTTTCTTTTCAAATTTAATTTTTTTTCCTATACGGTTTACGATTTCTGGTAGTTATTGTACCAGTTCTAGTTACTTTAACTGACCATTATGGTACACATATTCACCGAAAAGAATCATCCATCAATGGTCAAATTTCCAAATAATCGATATTCATTGAACGTTTTGGAAATAATCGATAAATATCAAATTATGAGTTTATCGAATTATCGTTTGATATTTACCGTTTATCGATCGATTATAGATGAAACATTAAATTGGTGTTGATTCTTTGAAAATATCGATAATCGATTCTGAGGAAATAATCGATATTTTATCAATCGAATGAATTAACGATCATGCCTAATCGAGGGCGGATAAACTGTGAAACTCTCTGTAAAAAAATTAGTTGAAAAGTAATTTCGAAAATTTTTGAAAACTAGAAAATCCTCAATATCGACGAATAACCTAGGAAAACTGAAAACTCCGTGGAAAACCTTGAAAATTGTCAACGTTTGAAAGGAAAATCTTCAAAACTTAAAAGGGAAATCCTTGAAAATAAGTGAAAACTAGAAATCCATGAAAATCCAGCAAAAACAGGAAAAATTTCGTAAAATCAAAGAAAACTCTCGGAAAATCATCGGAAAATTCTTAGTGAATCTTCTATTTGAAAACAAACTTCCAAGTATCTATGCCAATCGGTGAAGATGATATCGTAACCAAATTATTTTTAAAACATTCTCACTTGAAATACAAAGAAAATGAGCTATCACACGCCTACCAAAGTGCTCGGGAGCCGGATATTTTGCGTTTTCTAAGTCGTCATTTTCAGTTCAAACACATGAAAAATGGCATTCTCCAAACAATCAAAATCTTTCAACTTACTCTGTATGTTTCTATCTATCTATCGATGCTCGATCTCGGAAAATCCGCAGCCAATCTCCATGAAACTTTGCAGGAACCTTAGTCAAGCCATTAGAACTTAAGTTTTATTCATCATTATCCAAGGAAAAATCAGAATTTTGTGGAATTAATTAATTAATTTTCGTAACAATTTCTCTCATATAAAAATGTACAGCCCTTTTGTGTTGATAGTGTTGTGATGATAGTGTTGTTATAGTGTTGTCGAAATTTCAAAATTCAAAGTTTTTGAATATTGTGGTTTACATGGTGGGCGATAAGAAATATTTGGTTACTTTCAGGGTATGTTGGGCAGCTCGAAAAATTTGGTCACTTTCGGTGTAGCTGATTTTCGTCAAATTTTTGAATTCCGTCAAATTTTCGATTCTCGTCAAATTTTTCAATTTTTTGTCAAATTTTCGATTTTTTGTCAAATTTTACGATTTTTTGTTAAATTTTCGATTTTCGTGAAATTTTCGAATTTCGTCAAATTTTTGAATTAGAACTGTTCTAAAAAGCAGTGTTGACTGCACTTCTAAAACGACTGATATCCCAACAAAAATCTCTTCGAGAAATGTCTGACGCAGTCTTTGAAGTACAATTTCTAAAATGAATGATAGCGCTAGAGTTGACGCTTTCAGCTTCGTTACGCAAAAATTAAATTTTTTTGGTAAAATTTTGGGTGTAAAATTTAATTTTTGCGTAACGAAGCTGAAAGCGTCAACTCTAGCGCTATCATTCATTTTAGAAATTGTACTTCAAAGACTGCGTCACACTTTTCTCGAAGAGATTTTTGTTGGGATAAGAAATCTTACATTGCCCTTCGTCAACCGATTATTCATGCGGCACCTCAGCCTTACGTAGCTAAGCTATCCCATTTTTTTGGTATGATGACAAAAGAGTGAAATTCGAATGGAAAGACAGATTTACTTTTAAATATTTAATTTATTTCTCGTTGAATTTACGTTTTATAAAAATTATGAAATTTTTTTTTTGTTTATAATTTTTTCAGCCCTAAATTTGAATGAGTTAGTTGGATGTTTGTTTTATTTAAATATATAATTCATTTCACATCTCTTCTTGGATTCATAATTCGAATAAAATACAGACTTAAAAAAATACATTGAACGTTAAATTAATAAGAGTCGATCGATTTGCTTAATTGGGTTTTCATAAATTTTTTAATGTTTTAATGTTTTTACAATGAAATTTATTTATTCTGTTAATCTTATGTTTATAGAAAAGCTAAGGCCACATATGTTTGAATTATCTATTTACAAAGAAGTTGGTTATAAGCAGTTTTTTTTTTAATTTTTGTTTATTTACTGTTTAGGTATTTTATGTAGAACAAGAGCAAGCGGTTTTAAATATATCTTTTTCAACAAGTGTCTGTTTAACTTTTCGATTTACATTTTTTTTGTTTCTCTATTTTTTCCGTTCAGTTTTATATATTTCATTTTAACACGACTAATAAATATCATTTTTGGAAATTAATCCCGTTTTATCTACGTATAGCTGTTCATCTATCGTATTGTCCAGATTTGTATTGTAGAGGAAAATGGTTTTTAGTAAATTAGATCACGCGAAACCAACGGGGCAATATAGATGGTAATAAAATGTATTTAAGTTAGATTCGATAAATTCAATTTTTAGAAAAAGAAATTAGTGGATTTTACTATTGAGCAACAGGTGTATCAATTATTACTATTTGTCTATTTTGCAACATATACAAACGAAGTGCACTATGTACATTATTTTGACCGCAGCTACATGTCGAAAGCGTATTTTTTTCAAGCTTACATTTATTTCTTTTAACTAATTTTTATTTTGAAATCTATTACGGATTTTCCAGGTCCGAAAATCCATTTTTGTTCTTGCCATTTTGGCATACCCAATTCCACGTGTCCGCAACAACACAGTGGATAATTGCAATTGACCCTTTGCAAATTTCTAGCCTACATTTAGGCGGGAAAATATTCGTTTTTTGATGATTTCTTCGAACCAAAATATTTTCTTGGAGAAACCTGTGCAGATTACATAAATTTACACAATCTGCACAGGTTTCTCCAAGTGGGATAAGCTATCACCAACAAACCAATTTTTCCTTCAAATGTAACACATTTTTGCGTTCTTTAATAGTTTTACTTAAAAAAAAAGATTTTTATTTACAGAAATCATCAAAAAACGAATGTTTTTCCGCCCAAATGTAGGCTACAAATGTGGAAAGGGTCTATTGGTCCTAAGAGCGCTCACCCCTTGGCAAATCTTGTCTTTAAAAGTAACACACTTTTGCATACTTTAATAGTTTTACTTTTTCAAAAAAAGATTTTGGTTCAGAGAAATCATCAAAAAACGAATATTTCTGCGCACAAATATAGGCTAGAAATTTGCCAAGGAGTGAGCGCTCTTAACTCGTCTGCTTTGAATTGCTAGTATGAGAGGTCAAAGCTCAACCGAAACTGATTTTAACTGATTGTCAGATTCGTCAACAGAACAAAGCTGATTGAACCGGTTCAAGTCTGGTGAAGTTGAGTCTAGAGCTTTCACACGGTTGCGTTGTAGAGCCATCTGCGTCATTTTTATGAGAACTGGTGTTCGCTCCTTAGTGACACCTTACCACTGACGCAGTAAAAATATTTCGGTAATAAAAACGTCTCAAAAATGGAATCATAAAAAAGACGAAAAATGATCTAGCCCCCAAACCCTTCGTGGTTTGTTAGGGCAGGTTATTATTATCAATTGTACGTCTCAAGGTGCAAAGAAACCAAACCTATGTGGTCGATGTTCCAGTTACAAAAATTCGAGATGAACAAGGAAACGTGTGAAAAGTTTTGAAAAGAATATCAGCGTACCAGTAACAGTCAGTTTTAGCCTAAATCAGTTATTTACGCTTTTTATATGCAAAGTCTTAATGTGACAGTGTCAGTCACTTTAATATACTTCTTCTCGAGTACCTGACAATAATACAATGTCGCGTTGTCGATGTCGATGAAAATTGAAACCCTAGCACTAGAGCTCTAAGCATTCATGCGGCTTTAGAAATTAAATTTTAGGTGAACGGGTGCCCGAAAAATGACCGAAAAAAAATAAATGTCAAAGCTTCCTTGTATGAGAATGGTGAATGGGACGACTCGACGCTGCGGTAAGAAGACCTTCTCACGTTCCCTTTTGAATTGTCAGCGTACTTACGGCGTGAAATAATACTCAAATGTAAGATTTCAAAGATGTCATATTAAAGACTCATCCCTTAGTTCTATGAATCAAAACAATTGGAATAAATCTAGATTTGTAAAATGAACCTTGTGTTGGCTGATAACATGGACACGTCATAGCACACATCACGGATTATAGCACCGTTACTCGTGCAACGATTTTTCTTCCATACCAAATTTACACACACAAATCAAGATTCATTTTTGCGTGAACAAATCACCGTCCGCTCCCTTCCTAAAAAATAATAATTGGTACCTCAGCGACGGGTAAAGATATCGGCATCCTTTTGAATTTTTGTTTTTTCGGACCTGAATACCAGGTGCGCATTTGTTCTTGTTTTACTATTGTTAAAAAGTGGTGCATTTTCTTGTCATACTAAAATTACGTTTTTTTTTAACCATTTAATTTGGTAAACTAAATTAATGTTGTAGACATACATACAGATACAGTCTTGTTTGCTTTTCATCGAGTTGGTTTGCTCCACCAAACCAAACATAACAAAAAAATGTTTTTCAATGAAATTTTCCATTCTTTGTGTTCGTGTGCTTATTGGATTCATATTTACATGCTATCAAGTCTATCAAATACTATGTTTATCGAATGCTTCATATGTCCATCATATACAATTCATTTTGTTTTGTATATTGTGTATAGGATGTGCACGTTCTCCATCCTCATCCATGCGACCAGCACGCCAATCATCATAATACATTTATTATCATTTATTTTAATTACCGTTATGCCGATGTGTGCACGCGGTGACATCGCTTCAATAACAATAATTTGTGCCGGACAATTTAATTAAACTAGAAAAAATTGTGTTTTCATGATTCAATTGATTTGTTGCTGGTCAATCATCCCATAAACATTGCTGCTTTTGCCTCACGTAGTACGAGTACTGATTACATTTTCTGCACGTTTTGATACCGCACCGGAATTTAGCATTATTTGCGATACCATTGTTATTTTCAGGTTTTCCTTTACAGTACTTCAGACCGCACGGATACCATCCGATGCACATCTCTAGTGTGCAAATGCACGGTCCGTATAAACCAACATCGGTACAACGTGATGGGGAAGTGGGTGGAAATGAATGTGTTGCTAATTCTAAACTTGATATTGATGAACCTGTTTGTGCCGCATAGAGAGAGAGAGAAGAGTAAACGTAAACGGACAAAACGAAAATTGGTTTTTATTTGTGGTACATGATGATGATGGTCGTTTGATTTTGTGAAAATGTTTGTTTAGTTTTGTATATCTTCCGTAGTGGGTGTATGGTATATACCGACCGCTATATACACATAGTATGAAACATAGAAAATATCGTTCAACAGACACACGAGAAGTAAAAGGAAAAATGAAAATAAGAAATTTTGTTTAGTTCCAGGAAGTTTATCACACAATTTTGCTCTGGGGCTGCGAAGGAATTTATTTATTTATTTGAACAGCTCAATCACTCCCGCATAGAGGATTTATACGAGGATTTACTGTTCATGGAAAACTGAATTGGTGTCGGTTAATAAATTATTTTATTGACGAGATGTCCCACAATTATTTTGGAACGTCGAGAAAATTTATTACTTTTTCTTTGTTCGTTTCTACTGACTGCTACGAGACGACAAGTTGGCCGAAGCATGGTTTTATTTTATGGCTTCATTTGATAGTGCTGCGGATAGTGTGTGTGTGTGTGTGTGTGGTACAGATGTTTATTATGTGGGGAACTTCAGCATCAGCATAGCACACAATGGAAAACCGAAAAGAGTTATTGTTCCTAATCAAAACATTTTTCCGATAATTCTGAAAATGGAAAATGTGTACGAACGAAGTGTGAGCCATGTGAGCCATATCCAATGGATGAAAATGGATATTTTTTTCGCAGTTTGTATAGTCAAATTGGAAAACTTTCTATCGAACAGGGAAATCAAATTGATTTGTCCAGCTTAGTAGAGCTAACCGAACTTCTGGCCACGAGTGATGAAGTTCAGTGCTGAATTGAAGTTTCATTTCAATTGTGATTCATTAGAATTTTTCGTGGACAAATTGGTATAGTGTTTCTCACAGCATTGTATCACTGTCGCAATGGCTTGATGAGAAATACAAGTTTTTGACATCGATATAATATAGGGTGGATTGTGGATAAGTAATGTCAAAGCAACTTTATGCGGAAAGATCACATGAATATATGTGTAATAGGGGTGGTCGATTTTGTGGGATCGGAAATGGACCCATCTAGAAAAAATTCTAGTGGCCCATAGGTACCAAAAAGCCACATACAAACTTTTTTCTTCATCATCTCCGGGTTGCGAAAAATCAAAATTTGAAAATTTCCGAGTAGCCGATTTTTTCCCATTCTAAAAACCACCACGACCAGGTTGTACTTTTTTTTCAACCTTAAAACAGCATTTTATCTTTCTATGAGGTCCACTCTAACATATAAAAAAGAAAAAAATTGAAAAAGTTTGCTGGCCGAGTTTTTGTGAGTCATCAAGTTTCGCCGAAGTCCGATTTTCCACAATTTTCAATATGAAAAAAACCTTTTTTTTGGCCGAAATATTTATAAACTTGTCTTGCGATAGCTCATCGGAAAGGTATTTCCATAGCGGAAGCAGAAATAGAAACATTACCGGAAATAAATTTAAATTATTTTGAGTTATACCTGTTACAAAGCCTAAAAACAGGCTAAATTTATCAGCAAGGAGAAAATTGGATTTTCTAAATTGCCTATTTTTACACTCTTTTGGTTATAAACGTATTTTTCGCTACTAATTTATGAATTTCTGTCAAAAAATCGCATTAAGTTGCTGTATTAAAAAGTCAATTTTCTCCTTGCTGATAAATTTAGCCTGTTTTTAGGCTTTGTAACAGGTATAACTCAAAATAATTTAATTTTTTTCCCGGTAATGTTTCTATTTCTGCGTCCGCTATGGAAATACCTTTCCAATGAGCTATCGCAAGACAAGTTTATAAATAATTCGGCAAAAAAAAACTTGTTTTTCATATTGAAAATTGTGGAAAATCGGACTTAAGCGAAACTTGATGACTCACAAAAACTCGGCCAGCAAAGTTTTTCAATTTTTTTCTTTTTTATATGTTAGAGTGGACCTCATAGAAAGATAAAATGCTGTTTTAAGGTTGAAAAAAATGTTCAACCTGGTCGTGGTGGTTTTTAGAATGGGAAAAAATCGGCTACTCGAAAATTTTCAAATTTTGATTTTTCGCAACCCGGAGATGATGAAGAAAAAAGTTTGTATGTGGCTTTTTGGTACCAATGGGCCACTAGAATTTTTTCTGGAGGGGTCCATTTCCGATCACAAAAAATCGACCACCCCTAATGTGTAACGTAACTTACGTTTTGAGAAAGCGCGCGAAATAATGTCATACAAATATTTGAAAATAATTGAAACTCTGCATTTATCAATTTCCTTTTTCTCTTCGTTTTGTGTTGTGATTCGTATTTTTTGCACTTGTATGTGTGCTATATTTACGAAATTTCGTTCTTCGTGTCTCATTATCTACAGTATGTTATATCGATGGTTTTTGATATACCGAACGTCGAAAAAACAATTTAATTTTCGCTAAAATCGAAACAATGGTCGAAATTTCTTAAGTTTGAACAGAGAAAGTTAAATATGACGTTAGAATGTTGAGCTCAGAATTGTGTAAGAGAAGTGGGATGGTTGAAATAGAAATGAAACACTTCAACTAAACAGTTTTACATTTTAGAAACATTTTTTTCGGTACCCTCAGCCTGTAACATATTGTCCGTAAATCGGACGATAAGTAAAAAGTCACGTTTTCGTGTGGTTATTGAACTCGGCTTCGCCTCGGGTCAACAAACTTCACGCGGAAACTCAACTTTTCCGCCCTTGTGACGTAAATATCCATTATTTATGACTTCAACTAAAGCAGTCCCTACATTTCCAAGCTAAATAGTTCTGTTGATGAAATTTTCCTTTTCTAGTGCTCCCCCCTGACCAGATTACATTTTTCTCAACAATAATTGGCTATGTGTGCCGTTACGTAACAATTGTTAATCCTCTTAGTAGTATTTTACATTGGATGCTGCGTAAGTAACTCATCAGATGAGGTAACATTTTTGCGATAAAGGGACAGTTACAAACTTCAATGACTGTATTTTCGACCAATAGAGTTTGCATATCCAAGCCGAAGGCGACTTATACAACTAAGCTTGTTGAAAAACAGTTACCGAAGCAGGTTGCTAAAAAAATGGACTTGGGAGTTTGCCTTTATTGAAATGAAAAAATGAACCGAAAATGTAATGGATAGTTTTCGTATGGGGCAAATTGCTGTGTAATGGTCAATTTTCGCATGGGGCAGGCAGTAAAATTATATGCTGGCCATTATGACTTGTAAATGTCAGGATGCAGGGACTATTATTGGGATTTTTTTACGGAAATTCTTAAAGTTTTCTGAAACCTACATATTTGCTGGATTTTAGCAAAAATTTACCGAAAACGTTTTCCGGTAAATTTCAGTAAATAATTTTACTTATTCCTAACTGGTCAGAGGACCTTTTTTTCAATCAACTACTTCACCAGGTCTCTCTAACAATTATAGACAGACAACAGTCTCAACTATCAAAGAGTTAAAAGTACAACCAAAAGAAAGAAACTTCGAAAAATTCTAGAAGTTATATCTGGGGCCAGTAGTCTTGGACCCATGAGGTATTTTGGATTTTGAAGTCTTAATTTACAAGCTTTCAAAATATTATAAGAAGACGTCGATCCGAGACTTCCTTCTCATCCAAAACCAATAAAAGTAATTGGTACAATCAATGAGCCCAGATAAATACTATTCGACAATTACCGTACTTCATGTAAGAACGATTTAGCTCACATGAATTGTCATGAGCTGATGTATAAGAGGGCCCGTGTTCGATCCCAGAGATGTGCGGTTTTTTATTTCAGAAATTCAACTCTATCTCAAGAGAGAGAGCTTAGGATGCGTTCACTTTTCATGTGCTGGCGTACCAGTAATAAAAACAGAAATATTATTTAAATCGAATCAAATTACATCCTTACATGTCGAGACAATGACAACCATTACAGTATTAAATGACGCAGCAAATTTCCGTAAAAAACGTTGTGTTTGAAAATCTATGTCACGGAAATGACAAATGTAAATATGCTCGTATGTCATTTACGTTAATAGCTGCCATTCGGAGTTCCTTCTCAAACAGCAACGACGCTCAGTAATTGGACTACTGAAACAATCTATTTCCTTGAACGGTACATTTGTCTTTTGCACAAAATCGAATGGCGCAGCTAAATTCAAATGCACATTTATTCGGATGGCATTTCTTACGAGCAGAAGAACGACGAGAGAAAAATATGAAAATCTATCATTTTCCCCTCTGTTATTCATAAATATCAAAAAAAGAGAGAAAAAATTGTCCATTGAACCTGAAAATCATGTCCAGAAAGCTGCATGAATAATTTATGAAATGAAATTATGGGACTTTTCCCTCGGATAAATGTTCTGTTCTCACCCATTTCAAGCCATAAAATATGGGAAAAACTTTCCTCCCAGTGACAGAGCACAGACTAATTTCGCCGTACATTCCCGTATTATATCAGTGACATGAGTATGACAATGAGAAAAACAAGAAAAAAAAATCGTGATTGCAATAAATTTACCTGGCAGTTCACTCCATGCTTTGAGGTCAACATCTCTTACGTATGTTGAATTATTTGCCTCGGAACAAAGAGCTGGAATGTGTCGACTTATGGGTGTTGACCTTTCTATTTCTACCCAGCCTGTCATCGTATAGTTTTCTCTGCCTCTATCCTCTTCCGGTTGTCGTATTGTGCTGGGATTTTTCTGTGTATATATGAACATCCATCCATTTATATTATGAACAAAATGAGAAAATGTGTTTTTTTTTTTCGTTCGTAGTCGTTTCACAATTTGCATAAAGGTTTTTCATGCTTACACGATAATGGGTATGATTTAGTAAAATATTTTCGTTTTTACTTGGATACGATGTGAGATTGTTTTTTATTTCGGTGTGTAACAGTAACATGAATACTTTAGCCCGAGACAGGGATAATATTGTTTTCAATACCGCCTTAACGTCAGGTGTACGATCATCACAAAGCAGAGATGAAAAAGGGACGGGAAAATTGCTTATTGAAGCCAAAATTTAATCTTGGGATTTGGGTTAGATGAAAACTTTTGAACTTTCGAACAAACAATCCATTGAAACACAAGAAAACCTCGGTTATTTAGTACATTCCGATGTTGGGAATTATATAAATGTCTGACTTCCCTCCCATCGATAAATTAGCGAACCCTCGCCGTATTATACAATCTTCTGTAATTAATTTTCCCCGACAACAATTTCAATTAATAATTACCTGTCTTAATTTTGCCATGGCATCCGATGAAATAAAATCACTTTTTTGAAACTTTGTTATAAAGCACATAACTTGGTATTGACTTTGACCACGTTCTTCTTCGCCCAGCACCAATGCCTTCATTACTTGCACCTCCTATTATACAATTTAAAAAGATATAAATCAGTTTTAAAACTTTGCGCATTTACAAACACCAATTCGCTATTGTTTAATTAAATAACTTTTTTTTTGGGGGCTCCCTCTGCGTTAACATTTTTTCCCCCTCTATATACACACAACGAGGTTGAACTCATTTTTCGCATTAAAAGACTATAAACTTACATTTCGAAAATCCAATAATTGAGTTATTAAAGTGCCATCGGTTTTTTGAAATTCTAAAATAATTAGGTCGTCGTTTATGTTTGATGTTATGGTTTCTTGTACTACTTCGCCTCCCTGGGGAAAAAGAAATAAAAAATATTGGTTTTGTACTTGACAAAGCATAAATTGATGTCGAATTTCAAGTGACCCGAGTAACGGGGTTGCAATTTTTGTGGGAGCATTAAATTAAATGTTTGCGCAAACATATTCCCGTAAATTCATGTTGATTACATTAGACATTTTGCGCAAATGACGCCTAAATGTAGGCTACAAATTTGCAGATAGTTCATTGCTCTTAAGAAGCATCGATGCTTTCGTGAAAAGCATACATTTGGGAGTTTTTACGTACTGGGTTTTAGATTACTTTTGATGATATCTTTCCACAAGAAAACTTTTTCAAAAATGTACGACCGCAATAACAAATGTATTAGCTTTCAACAGAAAATAGATTTGGTTGTAGCAGTTTGACCAGTTTACGAAAATTTCGTTAAACTGCTGACTCGTTAAACTCAGAGCTGGTCGAACGACTACAACCAAAACTAATTTTTATTTAAAAGTTGAAATACGAGACACGCTATGATACGAGACAATGTAGGCTAAAATTTTAGTTAAGCAGCGATGCCTCTTAATACTTCATTAATTTCTTCTTAATACTTCTAAACCATGTCCGGAGCGATAGCGGAGGACTTGACGCAGTCTAACTTCCAAAAAAAGAACGAAGAAAATTTTTTTGAGACGCGGCAACTATATATAGCCGAACATTTCAGTTTCTACCCTTTCGTTTATGTCACCACAAAACATATTCTATCATATTTTCGCTTCAAATACGAGCAAAACGAGCTATCACTCGACTATGTAGGTTTAAAATTGCCGGAGATACATCGTTTTGAAATTGGTCACTTTTCATACAAAATACACCAAATTGTGAAATTGTGGGCATATGTGAAAAATGTCGAAAGTTGGAAATGGGTTGGTCAATTAGGGTTTTAGAGTTATTTTGTGAATGGTGGCAGATAGAGAGTTACTTTCTTCGGCAAAGTCTCAGAGTTTAATGAGTAGAACAGAGGGGCATATGTGAAAAATGTCGAAAGTTGGAAATGGGTGGGTCAATTGGGGTTTTGGAGATATTTCTTGAATGGTGGCAGATAGAGAATTACTTTCTTCGTCAAATTTTCGAATTTCGTCCACTTTCGATTTTCGTCAAATTTTCGATTTTCGTCAAATTTTCGATTTTCGTCATATTTTCGATTTACGTCAAATTTTCGATTTTCGTCAAATTTTCGATTTTCGTCAAATTTTCGATTTTCGCCAAATTTTCGATTTTCGCCAAATTTTTTATTTTCGTCAAATTTTCGATTTTCGGCAAATTTTCGAATTTCGTCAAATTTTCGAATTTCGTCAAATTTTCGAATTTCGTCAAATTTCCGAATTTCTGTTATAAACTGTTATAAAAAGCAGTGTTCTAAAACTTCTAAAACGACTGATATCCCAACAAAAATCTCTTCGAGAAAAGGGTAACGCAGTCTTTGAAGTACAATTTCTAAAATGAATGATATCGCTAGAGTTGACGCTTTCAGCTTCGTTACGCAAAAATTAAATTTTACACCCAGTTCAAACAAGCTGGCTTAGTTTTTCTCATCATCTGCCAAATAATTTTTACCAAAAAAAATTTGACTGGAAACAACCAAAATTTTACCAAAAAAATCTGCGTCGCAAAGTGGCAAATGTTCAGGAACAGACAAGCAAGAAAATTTCTCTGCCACATGCGACGCAGATTTTTTTGGTAAAATTTTGGTTGTTTCCAGTCAAATTTTTTTTTGGTAAAAATTATTTGGCAGATGATGAGAAAAACTAAGCCAGCTTGTTTGAACTAAAATTGGGTTTAAAATTTAATTTTTGCGTAACGAAGCTGAAAGCGTCAACTCTTGCGATATCATTCATTTTAGAAATTGTACTTCAAAGACTGCGTCACACTTTTCTCGAAGAGATTTTTGTTGGGATTTAATATTTACTAATCCTTGATCGAAAGTTTATTTTAATTTTCTCGTAAACTTTGATGTGCCAAGTTTGACAAACGGTGGAACAAATACAGGAAGGGCAAATGTAAGTTTCGCTACTTGCTCATTTCATTTTAAACACATTTTAAATCAATGAATTTTATATGAAAATGTGTGTAAAATGGAGTGTGCAGTGGACGGCAGAACCGAGGGCAAACCTAAATTTCCTCATTTTCAAATCCAACAATCCAACCCAACTCGCTCGCTCTCAATAATATCTATTTCCATGTAAGGTGCATACGTTCTAGTCAAAGGTTCATACATTGTGTAAAAACGACACAAAGTTCCCTTGAGATTGGTGATAGAACAAATTTTGCTGATTTTCTGTACATTCATTGGAAGAAAAAGAGTTGCAGACGAAAAGATTTGCGCACACACAAAAAAAGAGAGTTGCAAATCGAGTGGTTAAAGATTGACCCAAAGGGGAGGGCTGTTTCCCTACTTTTCAATATGAACTTTTGGAAGCACAGACGTAATCTACGATTTTATATGAGCAACGCGAATGTAGAGAGTATTTACATTGCTGAACATAAGCTAACAGTTTTTTTTGTTAAAGGCAAACTCCCAAGTGTGTTTTTTGAGCAACGACTGTCTTTTTGACAAAATTTGAAGAAGTCGCCTATTTTTCCTCAATTCTATCAGTGGTAGAGATTTATAGAAAAATAAACGATTTTGTAATTATTTGGTTACAAATATTTGGTTTGACGTTTAAAACGTCACTTTGACAGATGGAATAGACCGACTTTTGACCACAACTGTCACAAATATGAGTTTGTATATCCGAGCCGAAGAAAACAACTGCACATGTTAAAAGACAATTATCGAAGCCAGTTACGAGTGAGCTGTGAGTATCACAAAGTTGTTTTCTATGTAACTAATTACATAGAGGCATCCAGTGTATTCTGGTTTATTGCCTGCCCCATGAGAAAGTTGATCATCAGAAAGGAATTCACGTAAAAATCATCTGGAATTATTCTTCATGTAATGAGTCATTTTCGCAGGGGGCAAACTGCTGTGTAATGGTTAACTTTCGCTTGGGACAGGGTGTAATAAATATTTTCTAGTGTCCTACTATTCATCTATAGGGGAAACACTAATCACTAAGCAACACTAATCACTAAGCAAATACACGTAAAGTCAAAGTCATTGGCTCAGCTTGACTCTCAGCTTGACTCTCAGCTTCATACAAAGTCAAAAAGTCATGGTACAGTGTTTTTCGAAGAAGTTTTCCCCTCGATTGTATTTCTATCGACCGGTGAAAGTTATAACAAACTTTGTAAATCAGCCTTATACAATATGGTCCGGTAAAAATCGATTAGTTATTTTTTGCTTTGAAACTTATTTTTAATTTTTAATCTTTTTCGAATCTATTATCTGAATATAGGAAGATTGGTAGCACTTCATCATCATTGTTACTTAAAGACTTTGAAGCTAGAACTTTTCTTACTAGAAACAAGAAACAACTTTATACCATCACTGCCTTGCTTCAAGACATTTTGTATAATAAAACACTTTTGTTCATGATGGAAAGTTTGTTCATATTTCTATCAATTGATGGAAAATAATAAACATAACAGGAACTGTGTGGCAGTTTATATCGAATATCGTTTTTCTTTATTACTTTACGAGACATGTTGACTGCAATGGTTGAACCATATTTATTGCAGAATTTAATTTCGCAATGGATTTAATCAAAGAAGAAGTAGGTATACCTACCGACGCCAATTCCAAGTTTTAATTTTCAAAATGAATGTTCGTTCCACTTTTTTCTGTTTCCATTAAAAAGGAGATGGAAACTTATTTGTTGGGAAATATTAAAAGTGTGTTTTCCGGTTTTAAAAGTAACGAAAAAAAAAACCAGTTTTCACTTTACAGTCGCAAATGCAAATTGCTTGTAAAAGCGAGCTAAAAGTCTGTAATATAATTTGAAAGTAAAATTTAAGCTTTTAATTTCGAAAACGTTTTTACAATTTTGTTTTTTTCAAAATTAAATGGATTATGCCCCAGCATAATGATTTAATTTCAAAAACAGCACAGAGGGTAAAAAAAATATTTACAAACGATACACAACATATGGTTGGAAAGGAAATGAGAAAAGCATATATTATGATGTTTCATTTTCTTCATCACAGCATTACCATTTTAACGGTAAAAGTACTCGTTTGGCTACAGGTCGTTTATCAACAAATGGAGCAATCATCAATTAGGCTACCAACCTTTTATCGTGCAAACGTTATTCTTTCCAATAAATAACAGTTGCTGTGTTTTGATCAGTAGAGCGCTCACCTCATTATCGAAGTAATCTTATTTATTTGACCGTAACAATTCACACAACAGTCGGTTTAATAAATGAGGAATGTAGCGAGAGCCTGGCCAAAATATATGAAGAATGGCAGAAATGATTTCTGGTGTCACAACCTGACCAAAATGTATGGGGAATGGCAGAAATGGGTTCTGGCACAGCCCTGCTCCTATAGCATGACCATACAAAATATTACTGCGCTTCTGTTGTACAGATAGATAGATGACTTGCTTTCGTTGAATGAGTTAAAACATACAATACAAAAAAGCCTTAGCGGCAGCTCGTATCACCAAAGCCTCCAAATTTGACACTTGTCAATTCAGTGTTTATGCTAGTAGCGGTGCTGTGGTTCTGGGTGACAACCTGACCAAAATGTATGGAGAATGGCAGAAATGAGTTCTGGGGTCACAACCTGACCAAAATGTATGGGAGAGTGGCAGAAATGAGTTCTGGAGTCACAACCTGACCAAAATGTATGGGAATGGCAGAAATGAGTTCTGGTGTCACAACCTGACCAAAATTTATGAAGAATGGCAGAAATGAGTTCTGGGGTCACAACCTGACCAAAATGTTTGGGAAATGGCAGAAATGAGTTCTGGAGTCACAACCAGACCAAAATGTTTGGTGAATGGCAGAAATAAATTTTGGAGTCACAACCTGACTAAAATGTATGGAGAATGGCAGAAATTAGTTCTGGGGTCACAACCTGACCAAAATGTATGGGAAATGGCAGAAATGAGTTCTGGAGTCACAACCAGACCAAAATGTTTGGGGAATGGCAGAAATAAGTTTTGGAGTCCAAAATGTATGGGGAATGGCAGAAATAAATTCTGGACTCTGGAGTCACAGCCTGACCAATTGAATTTTGCACAATCCCAGTGCAATCTACGATTTGTAGAATATAGAGTTGACGGTAAAGTTGACGTGCTAATTGTTATATTTTTTACGACTATGAAAGCAAAGTTAATGTTTGTACATACAAAGCTGTAAAATGTAAGTGATTTATTGAATTGTAAAAAAAACATTTGTTTTTAAATTGGACGATAAAAAAAATTATGTTTCTGATACTTGTGCACTGCTCGCTATCACCGTATATTCCGACAAACTTTCCAGTTATAAATCTTCTTGATCCGGTTTGAAACACTTTGTCTGCTATTCTGTCACAGATCCCCCAATGTTGTGAACAGAAATAAATGAGTGTCATAAAAGTTTAAAGCATTATAACGACTCCATATAATGGTACACTAAAAAGCGACTCCATCCCACAAATTTTGCCAGCACACAACCGAACACTCAAAGCAAAAGAAATATGTTCTGCACGTACAGCGATATAAAATATTCTGGAATGTTTTTCCCTTTTTTTTCTATACTTTTACACTTGTCGATGATAATTTACTTTGAACAAAATACAATTTCCGCAAAAAAACAAATTTCTTATTACACAACAAAAAAGAAATAAAAGTTTTTTTTTTGTGGATGTGTACACGGTGCGGCTTTCATGTGAATAATAAAATAAAAGATTTCGTCAGAGCGAGCGTTTTCGTTATAGTTTTTTTTTTTTTTCTACTTCGCTTTCATTCATTCCTTTCTTACTTTCAAAAAATATTTTTTGCATTTGGATCAAAAGCCTTTTTCTGTTTATCTCAAGAGAAAAACAAGAAGGAAAAAAAAATATTCTTTTTCATGGTGAATAATAGAAAAGTTTTTCATATTTTCATATCCTATGGCGAGAAAATGTATTTTTCCTTCTTTTTTTTCTATTTCATTTTTACTATTTTTTCTTCCCTTCGAAGTTTCGTTAGTATATTAAAAACTCAGATTTTCACTTCTCATAAGCCACACAAAAATGATTGTGTGTAATATGTGTGAACATTTACATTTAATTTAATGTTTCAATATTGAAAGCCTTTCGAATAATAATAAAAAAAGCGGATGGGATGATCATCAATGTAAAAGTTTTATTGTATTTGAGTTGTTTGAGGTTGAGCAGGGTATGGGGCGTTTATATAAAGATGGAAACGACAATTTGAATTATATTCAACGTTTAAATCGAATGGAAGATGCTCATTGATTTGAGTAATTCACTTTAAGTGCAAGCATTGGGAATTTATCATCGACGTTGTATAGGTAACTCTGTATTATAGATTTTTGTGAATTGAATTTTTCTTTTCTAAACTTCAGTTGAAGTGATTTCAAGAGCTATAGCTTGTAACGAAGTTTTAGCAGTCGTCTTGCTTGGAATAATTTTCATCATGGATGCGCTACAGTGTTTTAAACATCACCAAAGTAAAATTTTGAATTTGTTTTAGCTTCTACCAATGTTTAATGTTCTATAACTCATTTAAAATTACATAATATTTGAGTTCGACGCCAGCAACAAATGAGATGGAAATTTCGCGCAGTTCTGCCTTACAATCGATTGAGTCTAATTTTCATAATAATTCAAGTTACTACCACAGGATATAGTTAATGCTTTGTTCACTTTGTTCGAAATAATCAGCCTTGCAAATTGCCTCTAAAACATATAGATTAGGGCGTATCGAATTTTTAGAATTTTAAGGGCCGCGATAGCCTGTGTGCGGAAAACGTAGATCATTGAAAACTAAGTCCAGGCATATGGTTGATGGATCCGAAGGTGCCCGGGAAGAAGTCCCCCCGGACGACTTTAACTTTCAAATGGTCATAACTCGGAAAGTTAAGAGTATTTCTGAAAACAATGTTCTAGCAGGATGTAGAGCGTTAAAAACTCTACAAAACTGCCAAAGAAACCGATGGTCCAAAAGGTGTGCCTGTCGAGGTTTTCTAACATCGAAAGTTCGACATTTTGGTTTTTGACTTTTATTTCCTGAGAGACAAATTATTAACTTTAGCTTTTGGCATGAGGTTGTAGAGGAGGTCGAGTACTACCAGTACACCGAATTCTTAAATATTTTGTAAAAGAGTTCAGCTACTGTTATGGAATATTATGTGCACTTACTGGCCAAGGTTACCTCGACTCAGCAACACCGGTTACATTGTCTGCAATGGCTTCGTGGGCGACGTGGGTACACTTAAAAAGTCCATTCAAAAATGTTGAAAAAGGGGTTTCGGATGGATCGCCGACCGGGACAATGCCTAGTGTACTGGTAGTACTCGACCTCGTCTACAACCTCATGCCAAAAGCAGAACTTAATAATTTGTCTCTCAGGAAATAAAAGTCAAAAACCAAAATGTCGAACTTTCGATGTTAGAAAACCTCGACAGACACACATTTTGGACCATCGTTGGCAGTTTTGTAGAGTTTTTAACGCTCTACATCCTGCTAGAACATTGTTTTCAAAAATACTCTTAACTTTCCGAGTTATGACCATTTGAAAGTTAAAGTCGTCCGGTGGGACTTCTTCCCGGGCACCTTCGGATCCATCAACCATATGCCTGGACTTAGTTTTCAATGATCTACGTTTTCCGCACACAGGCTATCGCGACCCTTAAAATTCTCAAAATTCGATACGCCCTAATATAGATAGATTCACAGCTGTCCTCAACAAAAAAAAAAGGTTTTACACAACTGTACCCAAAAAGTGAGTATGGGGAGGTTAAAGGGATTTATTGGGAACTGAAAACAAGTGTTGTTGAAATCAAGTGAGATGATTCTTCCATCCCCTACCCCTACACAATTGTTCTTTTTTCATGAATTTTCACAAGTCTGACATTAGAGCTTTCCAACGATACCACACTCAATACAGTTCATTCGAGACAAGTTCAAGACAAGTTCAAGACAGCTCTGTGCGTGAGAGAGACAAAACAGCGTCTCGTATTAGAAATAATGGGGGGTACCGTTTGTGTAAAATCTTTTTGTTAGCTTGCAGACCGAAAATGCGTCATTACCGTCTCGCTAAACACCAGTTTTTCCAATTTTCTGGCTGCAAGCAAGCAACATACAGTGCTTTCATGCTGGGATATTTGTTGAGTAGTGTGAGAAGGTTGTATTCGAGCCGAGGGCGAGTAATGTACTATTTTTTGTTGATTATTGAAACAAAACATTCATCCAAGTTCAATTGAGTATTGTAAGACCCGATCGATTCAATTTATTTTATGTTATTCTTTCATTCCACGTTACATACGTGAACGTATCGAAAAGCATGAATAGAG
This sequence comes from Bradysia coprophila, assembly GCF_014529535.1. Lineage (NCBI taxonomy): Eukaryota > Metazoa > Arthropoda > Insecta > Diptera > Sciaridae > Bradysia > Bradysia coprophila. The sequence continues at coordinate 1,889,400 of NW_023503807.1, forward strand.
AAAATTGCATTGTAATTGTGTTCAATTGTCCGTTCCCACATATTTCACAGTACATTTCAATCCTGGATAAGAAATAATCGTGGGATTATCGATAAGAAATAACTTTCAAACGGTTCATTGTATTTGAAAAACAAAAGTGTGGGTTGGGCATACGTACAAAAAGAAAATATGGAACATGAAGCCCTAGACTACGGTGCCTTACATTACTTTATGAATGTAAACCTCTTCGTTTCTACTGACTAAACATGCGCTATCACATGCTCTTTCTCTCGACAAAATTTTTCGTACTTTGCCATTATTGACAGTTAAAACTTTGACAATTCAAAAATGTTACGAGTATTTCTATCCGTGAAATGAAACCATTTTACTCACTTAAACACCGGAAACGAAGTCATTATTTCATTAACATGAACGCCGGAGGCTTAGTGAGTAATAGTAGATTACGTAATTGTTTGGAACTTATGAGTCCGTTGGGATCAAAAGTATGTCTATTCCATCTGTAAAGTGACGTTTTAAACGTCAAACATTAGAAACTCTGTAAAACGGTCGGTAATTTCGTTAATTCTTCCTTATTTTTTTTTTTAAATCCAGTTAGTGAAAAACAATTTAAGAAAAATCAACGAAATTACTGATTACTTAAAAGATTTCTCATGTTTGACGTTCTAAGTGACGTTTTACTTTGACAGATGGAATAGACCTACTTTCGATCCCAACGGACTTAATTTGAAATTTGATGTTGTGTGATTACAGTCCTTGTCCTTGCCAAAAAAAAAAATGTCATTTTTTACAACCCCCACAGAAAGTGTTCACTCCTCAAACGATTTTGTTTGTTTGAAATGGAACTTTCCGAATGAAATAAATGACATTGGATGCATCGGAAGTAGTTCATTACAGTGATCGATCATTTTTGAGCTGTGAGCCGAACTGACAAGTTAGTATTAAGCATCAAACTTTAAAAACTATTATTTTGACTCATATAAGTGACAAACTACACACTTGTCCTAAAAACTGTTTCCAGTAGAAATGTATAGTTTGTCACTTAACGAAGCATTAAGTAGTTCGATAGCACACCTTGTAAGTTCAGCTCACACCACAAAATTGATCGATCATTGTAATGACTTATTTTCGGCAGATCTAATGTAATCTAGTATTCCTTCAAGCCACTTTTTAATTGCAAAGGGAAAACACTCACATTTTACGTGATGTTGTCAGTGTAATAATTTGAAATTTGTAAAACTCATTTTGAAACAAACGCCTGTCGTTGATGATTAGATGGATTTTCTTTTCTTGTCGAGCAGGGTAAATCGAGAGAAGGGAGGAATACAAAAATAATAAATAAATACTTTTCGTACTTTTAATTTCCTCCCATTTACACGTTTTTTTTGTGTGTGTGTGTGCTCTGTGTTACAGTGAACGACATCTCAAATGTCTCACTGTCAAATTTTTCTGAGAATTTTATTGTGTCATTGCAAATTCACAATGACATTCTCTGAAAAAAATGACAGTGAGACATTTGAGATGTCGTTCACTGTATTATATGAAACATTTCAAATTTATGCAGCACATGACACATTTTGAAAGAGAGCTTAAATTATGGATTTTTCAATTTATATTTTAAACTTTTACAATTTTATATAAATGTCGCGCTTGTGGCAGTTTTAAATATCTGCGCTTGGGTGCTTTGGTGGCGGTTTGGTATCATATGTTTCTCATACACATATATCCAAATGATAAATACCACACAGAGAGATATGAATGGATATGTAAATACGTACTTTCATATCACTTTTTTTTTGTTTACATCAAAAGTGCCCTATTCAAAACGAAATTATTGCGTTTTTTTTCGGCTGTGCTGTTATATGTTTTCGTATTTGAATGGAGGAGGGTGTGTCGTTAAATTTTATTACGAATGTTATTTATGAATAATAATATGTAGTTTAATAAAATGGTATCATTTTTATAGCCGAAATACGGTCTCCCATATCTGATTGTGTAGCATCGAGCGCGTTTATGAGTAAGCAATCAATTAAATCTTTCCTTTGGGAAATGAATATTTGCCGTTTTCATTATTCGTTTTGTCCATATAATTAAATCAAACAACTCAAAAATTTGTATCACCCACCATGGCCGATTAGCAAATGCTTTACAACCTCAAATTTCCTTTATCCATTAAATATTTTGATATCAATTTGATTCTAACATTTTCTATAGCTGCGAAAAGAAATTACGGCAAAAAAACACATTGACAATGTTACTTCGCATAATACGCCGGCAAAATAATGTAACACGAAACAATTTTGAGCGACTGTGTATATGAATACATTGGATTCGATCCGGTGAAAGCCCATCATTCAACATCATTAATCTTTTTTCGACTTTTCATTCCTATCATAGTCGATACCATACATCAATATCACGTGTGATAAAATAGGAAAGTGTACGGACAAAAGAAAGGTTTTTTTTCGCTTTTCGAGTATTTTTTTCCCTTCTTCCTTTTCGAGCTTTTTTTTACGACGATAATTTTTATTCAAATATCTTTGATGACTTTGGCATTTTATTTCTGTGTTGGATTAAAAAGCAATATTTAATTCAATGCGCTAGAGATTAGATAAACTTTTAAAACTTGTTTCAGGCTTTTGCAATTTTATAAAATTGAAACAACGAGACCAGAGACTCTTTACAGCAAATACAGCAAAATAGTGGATCACTATCCTGCTTGCATTGCCTACAATGGGATAGAATATGTGCCCAGTTACTTTTGTATAAAAGGCATTCTCTCAATTTTACACTAATAAGAGGGAAGAGAATAGAAACTTTCAACAACAATGATGTTTGTTGCCAGAGCAAGAGACGCAATTTCGCTCGAGTTGGAATTTCCTCCCAGATGTGAATCCAACGTTTTTCATATGTTTTCATATTCGATGTGTGATTAACCGTCTTTCTCCACAAAACAGACTAAAAACATCAATTCACCATACCATTTTTGAAAACATTAACAAAGTGACAGTTCAAGTGAGAAAAGTTCTGTTTTCTCTACACGGGGCAGAAAGTGCTGCACTTTCTCACTAGAAATGCCATTTGAACTATTGTCGGGGAAATAAGATTAATCACCCAGCCCATATCAAATAGTCGGTTGTTAGGCGAGGGAAGAAAAGTTAGAAATTTTATTTCGAGTGTATTGCCAAGTCACCAGAGAAATTGCAATTTTCAATTTTTTTCGTCGAAAACTATACTTTTCATGTTTCAAGCACTACTTCCATACGAAAAAATAGTTATCTGTAGAGAAATTACCTGCCGCAGGTAAATTTTCTGATTTTTTTGTCATCTATTTTTGAATCATCTATTTCAACTTTACATGTAACACATCCTACCCCAGCCGAGAGGTGCCGCTATTATTTATCTGACTGAAGTTTAATACAATATTATAATGCATATATGCACTAGTAACACCAAATCAACAAGCGTTACATTTCGAGATTTCAGTGATAAGGACCTACATCTTAAGATTCTTTCTATTGTATCTGTTAACTCATACAGCGAAAACAAGTCACTGTATTGCCTAAGTGGCTTATTACAACCCTAGGGGTGAAAAGTGAATTGACTTAAAGCTCAAAAGTATGTAAAATCCATAAAAACAAAATGTCTCGTTTTCGTTGGTTTGTTTATTGACCTCGGATCAACAAAAGTCGCACGACACTCGACTTTTCATTGTTTCATTGTTTCATCCCTAGTCATGTAATAGTTATTTACATGCTACATGCGTCGAAAACCGTACTTTTCATGTTTTAAGCACTTCTTTCGACGCCGTCAGCATGTAAAATCCATTACATAACTCAGGATAAAAATGAAAAGTCTCGTTTTCGTGTGTTTATTGACCTCGGCTTCGCCTCGGATCAACAAAATTCACACGAAAACTCTACTTTTCATCTTTTTATCCCAAGTCATGTAAAATACTATTACATAACAAGCAATAAAAAGTTGAAAAAGTAGAGGTTTTGGGCGAATTTCGTTGATCCGAAGCTAAGCCGAGGTCAATAAACACGATAAAACAACACTTTTCATTTTTATCCCGAGTTATGTAATGGATTTTATCGCATACGCGGTGTGATTTCCCGAAAAAATTATTCACCTAGGATATATAAACAGACATTATACTTCTGTAAATTGTCAAAGTGTCATTCGCATATCTTGTTGTCTCGTTTTCGCTTATGCGATAAAAAAGAATATGCACGTATGACAAGCCGTCTCGGCAAGCCTCGACCGCTTATACCAATTTTCTTGTTTTCCCCAGGTATATAATAGTCATCTGCAAATAGTCAATATTAATGCTATTCGCAGTTACTTATATTATTTGAAAAATTGTAAATAACTAAAAATATCTTCTAAAATAAAAGGTTAGCAAGTTGGGACGATTGTTGGTTTGTTACTTATATCAAAACAAAGAAAATTCGTTTAGTCAAAAAATGAGATTTGTTCGATAATTTGTAAAATATATATATTTCAAAATGCAACGAAAGAAACTGATTATCCATTGTATAAGCTTTGGAGACTGTTGGTCACATATACAAAGAGTAAAACTAGGGATTGATCCTCCCTTTTACCAACTGTATCATTACGGATTGTTGATCCCTTTGACAAACTGTGACATTACAAAGTGTTGCTCCCTATAACAAACGGTAACATTAAAGATTGTCGTTCTCTTTTACAAACTGTAACATTACAGATTGTCGATCCACTTTATAAACTGTAACACAGAGTGTTGATCCCTTTTACAAACTATGACAGAACAGACTGTTGATACATTTTACAAACTTTGACATTACAAAGTGTTAGTCCCTTTTATAAACTGTAACATTACAGACTGTCGCTCCCTTTTACAAACTGTAACATTACAAAGTGCAGATACAAACTTTGACATAACAGAGTATTGCTCCTATTTACAAACTGTAACATTGCAGACTGTTGATCTCTTTTACAAACTGTGACATTACAGATTTTTGCTGCCTATTACAAACTGCAATTGTACATACTCTTGCGCCCCTTTGCAAAACTTTAATCACAAATTCTAAAAACAGTCAATATTAATGCTATTCGCAGTTGACTGCTAATAGTATCAATATTGACTATTGGCAGTCAACTGCGAATAGTATCAATATTGACTATTGGCAGTCAATTGCGAATAGTATCAATATTGACTATTGGCAGTTGACTGCGAATAGCATGTGCCGTGAAAAATTAGAGCACACTATAGTCTGAATAGCGTGTAAATCTTGGTTAGGATGGGAAACATTTATGGAAATCTCAGTCAAAATTAATTTAACAAATCGTAATTATGTTGGAAAATACGAAACTTTGTTTACAATCGGATTTATTGTTTTTTCAAACGAAATTCTGAACTCAATCTGTTATGTCAGTGAAATTTTTGATCCAACCGTAGCATTGCTACAGCTAATCCTTATTTGCATTTCATTCGAATCAAGTGCTACAAAAGACTGTATATATACTGAAGTGTACCGACTTGAAATTGCATTAATATAGCCATTCTACACGCAAAATATTTGAATAATTCATGTTTGTTTTCTTGTAAAACAGACGAGAAAAAAAAACCATTTCGACTTCGCATCTAGATATTTGATTTGCCTGTGTTTGTATACACCACCCACGTAAATCGCATAGTAATTCAGACTGTTAGACAACACTCAAAAAAAGTACAAGTTAAAGAGAAAATATCACACACAAAAATTCCAACGGATACAATTAATCCCTGGAATCGCTATACGTAGTACAGCCACAATAATGAAAAAAAGTTTTCAATTTTTTCTGTTGTTGTTTCTTTTCAATTTCCTCGAAAAATGCAAAATATTCTTCCTGAGTGAGAGGTACAGGTACATATTCGGAACAATATGCATGAAAAATTTATATTAAACTTCCTATAAAAGACTTCACCTATATCTTGAAAATTTCAAATTCAAAAATTTATGTCTGAAAAACGTAAAGAAATAAAACATAACGTCAATTTATTCAGGGTATATATAGCGCACACACAGTACACCCTTCCCTGAGTTATCCGTTCGATATAAATATAAATGTATACAAATAAATAAATAAAAAAGAAAAATATGGATTTGCATATACGACGATTCCGTGTACTCAAGGGAATAAACATATAAATATAATAAGTAAATGACGTTGATCCGATAATATAACATACACACAGTGAATTTGAACGAATGATGATGGAATACCCACCGTCACGCTTTCTATATCTGTTCGCTTTCGAAATGGATGTGAATTCGATTTTCGTATCAGAAAGAATACAGCTGGAAAAGCCGAATTTTTCGCGGAAATTTTTTTCTTTTTAAATTAAATTGTAACAAACGTAATTACATTTACGATTTTTCTTCTTCTTCTGTTAAAAAAAAATGAAGCCCAATCCACCCACACAGTACATTGGCATACCTATTAGACCGGGAGCTCACACGTATGTCGTTCTCTCATAAGGCTATGGTTGGAAACATATGTGCCAAAATGTTACCAGGGGTTACCAGATGACAATTGGCAAATATTCATAGAAAATGCTTTGCCAATCAAAAGAAAATCCTTAAAAAAATTTAGAAAGAAAATCTTCGAATTAATAGAAATCCGCGAAAGCATTAAAAATCCTTTAAAACGTCCATTGGACGTCGTCCAAGAAAATCAAATAAGGAGAAGAAAATCCTTGAGAAAATTGAAAAAAAAAACTTATTTGAAAACCAATCCAGATAAACTGTTTCTGAAAACACTTGAAAAAAGGTAGGAAAATCATCAGATTCTTTTTGAAAATTCAACAAAATTTAGAAATATCTGTCTCTCGTTATCAGACTACGAGACACCTTATTTTCTCCAAATGCGATGAGAAGATGGCGTTTCGTTGACGCTCTCTCTCTCTCTTTCTCTCTCTCTCTCTATCTCTCTCTCTCTCTCTCTCTCTCTCTCTCTTTCTCTCTCTCTCTTTCTCTCTCTCTCTTTCTCTCTCTCTTTCTCTCTTTCTCTTTCTCTCTTTCTCTCTCTCACTCTTTCTCTCTCTCTCTTTCCCTCTCTCTTTTTCTCTCTCTCTCTTTTTCTCTCTCTCTCTTTTTCTCTCTCTCTCTCTTTCTCTCTCTCTCTCTTTCTCTCTCTCTCTCTAAGAGCTGTAGCAGATAACATAGATTACCTGGAGACAAAGATACCTGCAGCAGGTAAGATTTTCTATTTTTTGTCAGTGCACTCTGTTTTCGTTTTGAAAAATGGTAAGTCAAATTGATGTGCTGGTTTCGTGGATAAAAACGATTGTTCAAGTCACGCTCAGACGAAAACTTATGTGTTCACCTCGGTGAGGAATAGGAAATTCCAACTCTAACGAATCTCGGGGTTCTCGCTTCGCTCTAGCTGCAAACTTTAACTCTTGTTGGTATGGAATCTAATTTCTTCCCTTGGTAAGCAAATAACAATTCACAGAGTGTCTATGAATATTGCATGGAAGATCGACGAGGCCCTGATTTGTGTGAAGAGTTTGAACAGTTTGGTCAGAATAAACGGAGAAGTTGAAAGGGCAACACGCCCGAAATAGTTGTTTATTCTCAATTGTTTCCCCAAAACCACAAATCGTAAGCTAGCTGGTAGCTAGCACTGTTGAAGACTCAACAGCATTTGTTTTCTAGCACTAAAAGGGCGTTAGTGGCATATCGTGGAAAGTCCAAATTGGAGTCGAGATGACGTTATTCGAGTAAATGAAGAGTAAGGGAGTGATTAGCATGTGGGCTTCCGGTCTATGTATATGTCGCTACGTTCTTGCATATTCATTTTTGTCAGATATATTTCATTTGTTAGTACAGTTTATGTTATGTGAATCAGTGGAAAATGATATTCCACGAATTTTCTTTAAATGTACACGAGCGTATTTGAAGAATAAAATTCGAGCTTTTCCCTTTACAACTTTATTAGTTTCTTAAGCTTCACTGGAAAAGTCTTTTCACGGACGTTCGTGTTCACATTTTTAGATGTTTCCAATTTACACTTGATGTGGAAGAAAATCGCATCAGTTAACTTAACATAGCCAGTAGTTATAAAGGGATTATTCAAAAATTTATGATGTTACTCAAAGTACAACGTTAACGCAGGTAGGTAACATAATATCGAATGTAATCCATAGAAAATGTAATACGATTTGAAATCGGATGAATATTTTTCGAGCGGTCTTTTGTGCGGTGGTTGTATGACATGTAAGTACAGGAAGTTGTGTAATGTATGTTTTAGGGATTTAACCATGCAATTGAAGAATGTACAGATTCACATGCAAAGAATAATTTACATTCAAATTCAAAGCTCTATTTTCAATGGGCTTTATTCACGACATGATTGAAATAATTAAGGTTAGTAGAGGGGCGGGGAAATGGGTCGAAATTTGCATGTTTTGTTCAAAACAAGTCTCAGTCATCATCGGGGCCGAATGTCCTCGAACTTAGAACTCTATGAGATTCGAGAGAAGGTGAAGAATTACGTTAAAATCCCACAGTTGTTTGAATTTTTGAAAAACGTTCAAGTTCTGGACAATTTGAAAATTCAAGGGGGAAATAAATATTTTTTTCATTGCTTCTAGGACCATCTTGATCCAGATAATTTCCTTGATCTCGGTTGGATTTTATTGCATTTACTTAGATATTCCGGCAGAGAAAAAAATATGGCGACTGGGACGTCGCTTCGGAACGAAGTCCCAGTCACCATATTTAATCTGTTCGTTTAGAGACCTCACTAACTGAGGAAAGTTAGTTGACCAACAACAAGTTACTTAATTGATATCTCGCCTTAATGTAGGCTAGACATTATGTACACAAATTTATCGTATTTGGGTTACATCATACGAGTCATTCAGTGTGTACATCGTTGCAGCCACCAGACACAAAATTCCATGTGGAATAGTCTGACACGGAATTCGAACCCGGATCATTTTGGTGAAAGGTTAGTACGTAGCTACTGAGTCATCCCGTCTGTAATTGTCACCTCTCTGTCAAAGCGACGTCTCAGTCGTCATATTATCATCTCTCTTCTGTTCATTCGTTCTACTTTGGAGGGTTGCAATTTTACTTTATATTAATTTTTATCCCAGTTATTGGCGTCTCAGCGAGTTAACGGTATAATTCCCGTAAAATTCAAACACTATGCCCATGGTGCCGTTCGAGAAACACGCTCGAAACGCTGTTCAAAAATATTGTCCCTGTACAACTAGAATTGTTTCGCGAATGAAATTGAAATGTGTGTCGCTAAGTGAGTTAACGGATTTATCCGAAAATGTTCACGTTTTATGTTTCAATTTTCAGTATTATGGATAATCGTTCACGGCATTTGAAAACATTATTTCGTTCTCCTCTGTTCGTTCTGTTGTAGATCAAATGTTTTAATACGAAAAGCCCATTTTTTTTGCCGAATACATGGTGCACGGAAAATCGCGCACCTGGGTTCCACAACACCGTGAACGATTTATGCAGAGTAAATGGATTTCTCACCAAATCGCATGCATACAAATACGATTCGAATATACACCGCTCTGCATTCGGGTGGGAAGAGAAAAATACGAATCCATAAATCAAAAGGTTTGTTAAGAATCCGAGTGCTGTTTTTAACTGATAACGACTTTCCAAACGAATGTTTTGAACGTGTCCTCTTTCCATGCTAGTTTATACTGTGAACAAAGCTAGTTTCCTGGTGAACAGTGAGCTCTGCGTATTATTTCGAATAAAATGGATTTCTTTCGATTATTTTTCAATTTAATTCAATCGAACTGAGAATGAGTTTTTTCGAGACATTAAGATCGACTATGTAAATAGAAATGAATGAGAGTTCATCTCGTCGTTTAAACAATACGAAGGTAATGTTACAAACTTTCGAAATAATTAGAAGGAAATTCGCTTAACATTCAATTAAAAGTCCGAGGTAGCGAACGTTTCCGTAATTTATTTCTTCTTCTTTTGAGTTTCCAAGGATAGCAAATTAAAAAAAAAAATCAGCTGTAGCGGTAGCGGTTACTTTGTAGCATCAGTAACCAATTAATTATAACTATGGTTAAGGCTATTAAAGGCACCACTGTTTTCATAAAAAGCATTCGTTTCCACCATGAATAACACAAAATGACAAGACAATTTCGGCATCACCGGGGACTATCAAAACCTAACATCTCCCCCTAGACACTTCGACTAAAAATATATGTGAATGGTGTCACACCCGTGCCTGACATCTTGTTTAATAAACCATCTTTACGCACGAATCTAGTTACATAAATAACAATTCTGATTTCAATCATAAACGTAGAGAGTTGAGTAACATCAAATGTGTGGTTTCGTGACAATCTAGGGATTCATTTGAAAAACAGCATACCGAAATTGGACGCATTTTCCAGAGTATTTTTCGATATTAGCCCACAAAGGTATTCGTCCCAAAGAGACCAAAATTACTTTGAAAAAAAAAAATACTTCGAAGCTTGTGTGGCTAGTGGGATGTGATCAAAAGCCGCGATAACATGCACTTCTCTTACAGAACTTTCTCCGGTTACACGAACCGTATAGGGTTCATTTACCTTTCTAATGAACAATACGGTTTGTGTTCTGTTCTTTCGGGGTCTTTTGGGGGTTTGGAAGGATCTGTGATGAAATATGACGCAGGGCCTATTTTGAATTTTTAGCCCCGTACGAAGTACGAAGGGGCTTATAGGATTACGATGCCGTGAGTAATTGATGGAATTCGAAGCAGACGGTAAGGGCAAAGTGTTTGCCTATGTTCATAGATAACGAATCCGCAATAAAAATTTTGTCTGTCCGTCTGTCACGTCGATATCTTGAGTAAATCAAATCCGATTTAAAATTTTTTTTTTCCCTGAAAGATAGTCAAAATAGTGAGGCTAAGTTCGAAGATGGGCGATTTTGGGTCGACCCCTCCAGAGCTGGGGCCCCATAAGTGCGTTAACGTTTTCCAAAGATTTCTCTGGTCATTTAAAGGCTACACTTGTAAGTGATACATCAAATGAAAGGTATTTACAATACCTATCCACAAAAAAAAGTTTATGGAAATTGGATGACCGACTCGTGAGTTAGACCCCTTGGTGTGAACTAGGTACAGTGCGGCAATCCGTTTTTGCTTGTAGGTTAGTCAAATTTGAACGGATTTAGATGGATTTTGATTTATTAGATAGGTATTGACCGTACCAATCAGGGAAAAAAAAGTTTATGAAATTCGGTTTACCGGAGCGTGAGCTAGGTCTCTTGGAGTGAGCTTATATGTGGCTACTCGGCCGTACAGTGAAGGTGGTGTTTTTTGTTAATATCTCGAGTAAAATTTAACCGAATTTCATGAATTTTTTTTTGTTTGAAAGGTACTAACGAATGTAAAGCAGACGTTGTACTTTCCACCTCCTAACAAAATGGCCGTCGGCCGCCATTTTGGATTTTTGTAAAATCAATACAAATAGGTGAAAATGATAATTCCAAAATCACAGATCAGTGGGAAGTGTAGTTTGTGTTACTTTTGAAAGGAACGTCGTACGGGGCTTCGTAATTGCGCTATGCGCAATTTTTAAGACGTACACATTGCATAAGAATTTTACGACGTTTACGGGCGCAATAGGCTTACGGTAAGAGTAGGGCGACGGACGAAGTAGGGTCACGTGCGCAATAGATGTACGGGTTTGTACGGGGCTCAGTCGCAGCAAACGCTCCGACTGTTCTGACGGCTCGTTTTTTCACGGATTTCATTAAATTTCACGAATTTCACTTATATTATGTATACCTTCATTAATAGTAGATAACTTCATTTTCCAAGTTCTGTATCCATTTTAAAAGATATTCTGATAAGTGGACTGGTTAATCTTTGTTTTATAGGCCTAGCTTTCGACAACAAGGTTGTTATCACCTTCAGAAAGGAAAAATATATTTAAATTTAGAAAACTCAATTATCATGCATTGATTAGTTGTCGAATGTTCTCTTATTTTACAAATATTGTAATTTATTACATGAGGTAGCATTAGGATGAAAGATAACGAAAATAGTTCAGCATATTTTTGTAACTGTTTGTCGTTAGACAATCGTCGTTTCGCGTTCACAGTATCTTGAATTCTAGCATTGTGCCTTCGTCGTGTCAATAAATCTTATAACTTGAATTGGGCCTCACTTCACATTAAATCGAAATATTGAGTAATCATAAACACATAAGCTACAAATGAACCCCAAAATTAATGGCATCTGAATCATCTGAACGGCATCTACAAACAATCTTATGTGGTAGCTCTCATCACAGAAGCCTCCAAATTGGACTTTTCTCAAAGATCGTGCTAGAAATTGTGTTATGGAAACGTCACATTCTCGATCAATCAAAGTAGAACCGACAAAGTCACTTGTGGCACACTTTTTTAGTAAAAACTTCTTTACCCACTTTTGCATCTCTATTCACGCCGTAAGTGTGCCTAAAATTTGAATTTCAAGTGAACGAGTCGATGAAAAAGTGAACCAAAAAATACATTTCAACGCATCTTTGTATGAAAGTGACGCTGCTTTAGAAAGACTTGCGTTAGAAAGATTTTGAATTTCGACCGCACGGCGTGAATTACTGTAGACTTGCGTCACCTTTACAATTCAAGGTTTTTTTGATTGATTCTATACAGGGTTTGGTGTAATAATCAAGGTTCCTTACACTTACGAAGGCGGGTGAAACACAAATCTTGACAATTCAGACATGAATATTGTTTGAAAAGTCAACTTGAAAACAATTTTTTTTTTGTTAATCGTCCTATTAAATTTTCCAAACCTAGTTGGCGAAAATTTTGATCACACCGCCTTCGTGATCAACTTAAAAGTGTCTTAACGTGTTCTTTCAGAACCTTAGTAATAATAATTAGTTTTCCTGGCAAATCTCTCGCAAATAAAAGACTTTGAAAGAGTAGTGTGGTCAACAGAAAATTCGTTTTACATTCGGCTTTCATCGAAAACACGACTTTTATTCGAATTCGCATATTTAGAAAATGTCAAAATGTTCCTCGCTGACACATAGACAAATTTGTAATCTCTAGGGATTAAATATTGGAAATTGTTCACCTAGAGTTAGTAAACTGGAAAGCGCCGTGTATTTGATACAAATTTATCATATTGTAGTAGACATAGCAAATTGAGAGACTTCTCTCTCTTCAAAAACGAACGCTGTCAAGAATCGTTGTCGCGTTGTTGCAATATTTTTGTGTGTTATTGAAGTGATCGACATATTTTGTGTTTGTTTGGTGCTCAGTTTCGGAATAAATTGATAATTTTTGGTGTTTTTCGTGATTTTCGATGAAAGGCGAATGTAAAAGCCATTAAATGACTCGAGGCGAAAAGCAGTTTTTAAAAATTCGAGGTGTATGTGTGAGCTGAGAGGGTATTGTAACATGAGAATGCGTGTTTGTGAGCCGAGGTTTACACCTCGAAGACAATAATACAGTTGTTCTATCATCGATTGGTGAACAGTAAAAACCTTATAACTCCATTTAACTTAAAAACTCGATTAGCTATTAAACTTTACAGTTCATTGATTTGAGGAAGCTGTCAAATGACGATCAGTGGGTCAATTCCGACAAAACCATAATTTTCTCTCTAATTTATTGCATATTCACGAAATTTCACGAATTTCACGAAATTTCACTAAAATTTCACGAAAAATAGGCACTGAATATGAGAAATTGAAGTATTGGAGGACGCCAGCATTTTTCGACGAAAACGATAATGCCCCACAATAACAGTAATTCCCAACAATAATGCCCCGTCAAAAATGGCGACCATTGTGAAAGCATTCACATGGACCAGTCAATTTTCTATTTATTTTTGATTTTTATGCTAAAAGTTCGTCCGGATCTATATTTTATCACAGCAATCCGTAGATCTAATCTGTAGCGAGCTAGCGACTTTGAGCTGGAAAAAATCTATTCACTTTACAACGCGCTGTACGACGACAAACATCATGTGTTCCGCTTGCAGGTTAAGCACGTGTTTGTTGTGTAGTGGATGATGTTTGTCGTCGAACAGCGCGTTGTAAAGTGAATAGTTTTTTTCCAGCTCATTGTCGCTAGCTCGCTACAAATTAGATCTACGGATTGCTGTGATAAAATATAGATCCGGACGAACTTTCAGCATAAAAATCAAAAATAAATAGAAAATTGACTTGTCCATGTGAATGCATTCACAATGGTCGCCATTTTTGACGGGGCATTATTGTTGGGAATTACTGTTATTGTGGGGCATTATCGTTTTTGTCCAAAAAAGCTGGCGTCCTCTATTGAAGTAATACTTCAATACTTATTTCACATTTAAATCCTTGGTCTCTAGATTGTAGATCGCATTCAGGTGCTTACGTTCGAAATGTAAAAAAAATCTCATTAAAATTGGTCATTCAATTTCAAAGAAATATTTAACGGAACTAAAAAGAGGCTGGGTTGGAAAGTACTGCAACGGAATCTATTTTCAACCATCACAGAAAATGGTTTTAAAAAAATTGTTCAGTTAAATGCTATTCAAAAGTAAGCCCATCGTAATTCTTCTTTCCGTACCATTGGTTTCAATGCAATTTTAATCTAGCAACTTATGTTGACGACTCTTTGCCGGAAAAATTTGGCTACAAGTGACTAGTGACTCGTTGGCTAAATGTAAACGATGAAACACTATATAACGCGATATCGCTTCGTTCAGAAGGATTTTAGTCCTTCACCGGCTGAAAATGTTTTTTTTTAGATTTATAAGGACGTCACTAAAAGCATCATTGGAACATACTACTTCAACGATTTTCAAAAAGACTCGTCCACTTTTTTCCAGCAGTAAGTCGTACAAAGAGGTGCATTTTCCTCGAATTCGAAATTGCAACGGTGCATGCACAGGCGAATCAACTTTTATAAAAAAATTGTCAATGCTAGAAGTCTGCATGTGTGAATTTTCAACAAACGAAGGAATGGGACCGCGAAAATGCCATGAAAATGTGTCTTTTTGTTGTAGTAGTGAGAAATATATGGAAATCATTTCCTTGAGACAATTCGTCGCCACAAGATAAGTGAAAGCAATTTTGTATTCGTCACATTGTACTCCCATCACTAGCAGGCAGACTATAATTAGATGTGAAAAACAGCAACCGATACGTCCAGAGTGAATTTTCATCAAACCCTTTTCCACATAACTGCTCTTAGTCTTTAATCCATTGAACAGTGAATGGTCGTGTGTGTATAATAACGACCCAGAAATCAAGATCGAAACTTTCTTATCACAACAAGCATGCGACACATAAAAAGCTCATGAAATATTTATGAAAATATTAATTCTAAAAATAGCACTCGTAACCCACAACTTAAGTATTTTAATTTCTTCCATTGATCGTGCGTGTTTGATACGATATTTTACAGCAAATATTGCTTTATTCGAATGGTTGTGACGTGATTCTTTATTAGGCTGATCTTGAATTGTACACTAAAAACTGGAAAAATCGTTTTTCAATCTAATTTCATTTCTTCGACAAAACTAAATCGTCTCCCACAAAAACTTCATTTGTTTCAATACCCCGTGTATACATACAAAAACATTGGAAAAACATTTTCGATTCGTCTGACATTTCGCTGGTGGATAGAATCGTCAAAGAGAAACTATCTTAAACATGGTCTACGACACTTTAATGCAAAATTAATTATCCACTTCATTCTCACCTGATTTTGCACGTTTATTAGTAACTGCGTTGCACCATTATGAATGAATTGAATTAAGCTTAATATTATCATAAGTTTTGGTATGGAACACGTAATTAAACACATTTTCAGGGATACAATGTTTTCAATCTCATTGTATTCACGAGCGTATCACCGAATATTGACTGTTTGGTACGAACTGTTGAACTGTTTGTGAACTTTGTGTGTGTGTTTTTTGCCTCACGATGAACGTTCCAGGCTTCCAATGATGAAAACGTACATATATATGTGACAATGACGTCTGTTCATCGGCTTCACTGGTATAGCGCTTCAGTCGCTACAAGTTGTTCATTTTGAATGTTATAAGACGTAAAGAACGAGTAGAGAGGAGTTGTCTATATGCCGAAAAATGACAACCAAAATTAACATAAAGGACAAAGGACTTTATTAACTGATAGAAGGATACTACAAAAGCACAACACTTCGAGCGATTTTTGACAGTCAACAACATATGAATCATCGGTATACACGCAAAGTATATAACTAAGAGTTGATTTGAGAGTGTTTACATACTTTGGGTATACGCGGTGTGTTATGATTAGGGGTCATACAAATGTTGTACACCAATCTATTTAAGTTCTTTGTTGGTAAAAACCCAAAGATTATTAACTGTCAATTTCTCATTGGCAGTGAATTTCCAATACTGGTTCGTCAAAGCAAAATTTTAAAATCTAACGACCATATGCACTACTGGAATTTTCGCAAACTTGTTGACTTAATCAGAATTAGAATTTTCTGTGAATGAACACTGAACAGATGGAAAATTATATTTTCATATGTGCGCCGTGATTAACCTTTTTTTCCCACTCAAACGCCATGAGAAAATGACGTTTTGTTGACGCCTTATGTGATGACAGTTCGGTGGAGAAATATCATTTTCATGCATTGGGGACGAAAATGAGGTCAATTTTTAAATTCATCTCGAGTTATCGACCCTTTGCATGAAAAATCTTGGACGATTGCTTTTATGAATCGTCCCAGACACATAGGTAAATAACAATCAATCTCCTGTTCTTTTGACAGTACAGTGGAGAAAATAGAAATTTTCTACCCCAAACTGTCAGCTTTGTTTTGGTTTTGAAAAATTGTGTAACTTTTCATTTTGAATTTTCCCCACTTGCAACGTGAATTCAAAAAAAAAAAGATTTGTTGCGTTAGAAACGTCAAATCATCGCTATCTGCGACCAACTTCATTCACTACACGTGTCTCATTTGACGTTCGACTTGTCAGTGTAGAGTACAACTGTTTTGCTATTTTTTGTGTATTTTTCTTAAAAATTTGTTTTGCTCTTCAGAAAGGAAAGGATATTAGCTGGCACAATGACCACGTTAAAGGAAAGGCAAATAGGTAAGACCGTGTGACAGGGACTGTAATTTAAATTGTTTATCAAAGAAATTTCGATGTGACTCCGTGTTGACGATGAATGTACATGTTTTTTTACCCTTCGTACAGCGGCTATCAAACAAATGTTGAATTTGAATGCCGTGCAAAGTAAATCTTTAGCTAATGAACCCGTGTGGAAGGTTTTAATTTACGATAGAATCGGCCAAGACATTATTTCACCATTGATTGCAATACGTGAACTTCGTGAATTAGGCGTGACGCTTCACATGTAAGCTCAAACCATTTCTACGCAAAGTTTTCGAAACAAAAAAAATTCAATTCAATTTTACAGACAATTACATACCGATCGGGATTCTATACCGGACGCACCAGCCGTTTACTTCTGTGCACCGACCGAAGAGAATTTAGGGCGAATATGTCAAGACTTTCAATCGGGACTGTACGACGTGTATCACCTAAATTTCATATCGCCAATATCACGCCAGAAACTGGAAGATCTGGCGGCTGCAGCACTTCAGGCTGGATGTGTGGCGAACATCCATAAGGTCTACGATCAATACGTCAATTTCATTACATTGGAAGACGATATGTTCATTCTGAAGCATCAAAACAGTGACTCGCTCTCCTATTATGCCATCAATCGGGCCAACACAAAGGATTTTGAAATGGAATCCATTATGGACAGCATTGTCGACAGTCTGTTCTCGGTATTCGTTACGCTGGGAAATGTACCGATAATTCGAGCGCCAAAAAATACGGCCGCTGAAATGGTCGCCAGAAAATTGGAGAAGAAACTGCGCGAGAATCTGTGGGACGCTCGCAATAATTTGTTCCACATCGACGCTACACAGGCTGGTACATTCAGTTTCCAACGACCTATACTCATTCTATTGGACCGTAATGTTGATATGGCAACACCGTTGCATCATACATGGTACGTATACTGGCTGGTCGTATAGCTGGATGGTGCATCTGGTTCCTCTGGAAATGAAGTTGTCGTTTGAAATAATCTTGAAATTCTTGTTATCAGGACATATCAAGCATTGGCGCACGACGTACTGGACCTAGCATTGAATCGAGTGGTCGTTGACGACGATGACAATCCTGGACCGAACAGCGGTGCAAGACCAAAAATAAAAGCTTGTGACCTGGACACAAAGGACAAATTTTGGAAAACACACAAAGGTAGTCCGTTTCCAACGGTTGCCGAGGCCATTCAAGAGGAACTGGAATCGTATCGCAGCTCGGAAGATGAGATAAAGAAGCTGAAAACTTCGATGGGAATTGACGGCGAAACCGAGATCGCCTATTCGCTGGTCAACGACAACACAGAGAAACTAACGAACGCTGTGAACTCGTTGCCCCAGTTGATGGAAAAGAAGCGACTGATCGACATGCACACGAAAATAGCCACGTCCATTCTGAACTACATCAAATCGAGACGTTTGGACTCGTTTTTTGAATTGGAGGAAAAAATTATGTCAAAACTGGCGCTGGACCGAACGCTGGGCGATTTGTTGAAAGATCCGGAATTCGGTACGTTGGAGGACAAGATGCGGCTGTTTATCATTTACTACATATGCACACCGCATGTGCCGGATGCTGAATTTCAGCGGCTGGAAGCCATACTCCAAGAGATCGGCTGTGATTTGTCACCATTGCCGTACATTCAACGTTGGAAGTGGGTACCTCAGACTCAAGTTTGAAATTGCATTAATTGACTTTCGATCGATTTCAGGGGCATAACGAACAGATCTTCTGCTATACCGAATCAATACGAAGGTGGCGGCACTAAGACAGTTTCAATGTTCTCGAAATTAGTGTCGCAAGGCTCATCCTTTGTCATGGAAGGCGTTAAGAATTTAGTGGTTAAACGTCATGTAATGTCAATGCGACCGTGAAGAGAAATTTGAATTTTATTTTTGATGGAAAACTTTTGCTTTGAAATCTTCCAGAATCTTCCGGTTACCAAAATCACCGAACAGTTGATGGAATGCCGGACTGGCGGTGATCTGGACGATTATTTGTATCTCGATCCAAAATTGCTGAAAGGCGGGGACGTTGTGCCGAAAAATCGAGCCCCATTTCAGGACGCTGTTGTGTTTATGGTTGGTGGTGGCAATTACATCGAGTATCAGAATTTAGTGGACTTTATAAAGGTTTCATTTTTAAAGAGAGAGAGGGACGTGTGATGGGTGTTCTGAAAACTGATTTTCTTTTCAGCAAAAACAATCAGCCAATGCCACTAAGAGAATCATTTACGGTGCTTCAACTCTTAATAATGCCAAGCAGTTTCTGCGACAATTAACGTTGCTGGGACAAGAAATTAAAGATGTGTAATGGAATTCCTGCAGAATGTGCACCGCTTCTCTACTTGAAAATATATGAAACGATAAAATACAGAAAACGTGTGTTATATGTGTCACTACACTGCTGTCCTGCTCTGTGTCTTATCTAACCACTTCAGAAATTAGTGACAAGCGATCTTAAAAAACAAAGAGCGTGTTCAAAGAATGAAATAAACGACTCGAATATACAGAAAACACTTTTATCAAATGAAGTAATAGATCCGATAGTAGAGCTGCTTATGTGAAAATTTAGCTACAATATTGAGGGATTCTTCTGAAAAACAGAAGACCGAAGGTATTTGACTCCAGAAGCCAAAACTACTTTCAAAAAAATTCTTCGAAGCTTGTGTGAGGTGATCAAAAACCGAAAACTTGCACTTTTCTTACAGAAATTTCTCGAGGTTCACGAAATGTACATGGTCGAGTGGGATGTCATCAGAAAGGAAATTGCATATACTTTCAGGAAAAGTAGAGCTTACGGAAGTTTGGTTGCATCTGCGAGTCAATATAAGCACTTAAACATTTCAATTTCTCATAATTCGTCGTAGATGCTTCCAAACCCTGATAAGACCATATTTGCCCCGGAAGTACATGCAATTACCTTTCTAATGACACCCCACACGACCATGTACGGCTCGTGTAACTGGAGAATTTTTTGTAAGAAAAGTGCAAGTTTTTGGTTTTTGATCACCTCACACTAGCCACACAAGCTTCGAAGAATTTTTTTGAAAGTTGGTTTGGGTCAGGGGTCGAATACCTTACTCTCTTGTCAATGATGGAAACGTTCTCTTATATATCAAGTAAAATGACCTCGGCTTCACCCTCGGATCAGTAAGTTTCACACATTTCCATCATTTGATTCAAAGAGACGAAATGTGGTTTACGCAAAAACTTAATTATGAAACTCCAGTCACGCGTTTATTTACCCTGTCGAAATACTGCATGCGTCGAAACCCGGTCTCTTCCAAACACTTGTTTGTGCATCGCCAGCATTTAGACTTGACTCAAGTTCATTTCTTACTTTCTGTGGGATCTATTTGTTTTCCACTCGTTCCACATCCACTGAAAGAACAGAAAACGATGTGGACCGAACTATAAGCACGTAAAAACTTAATTTGAGTTAAGTTAAAACACTTTTTACTGAACAATACTGTAGCCTACATGTGTGTTTATCGATACCAGGCGATTTCGTTGACAAAATCTGAGGTTATCCAAGGACTTTTAGAAGATTTTCCTATTGTTTTCCAACGATTTTTTTTACTAATTCTGGATGGATTGTTAATAGTTATTTGTGTATCTGTTTTGGACGTTTGATTTTAGACAATTTCGCGAGTTGTTGCCCGAACTAAAAAGAAGAAAATTCTTGAAAAAAAAACCTTTTCATGTGTAGGGGCCGAAAATGAGGGAGTTTCGAGATTTTTCTCGGGTTTTCGACCTCTTACATGAAAAGGATTTTTTTTTTCAATTTTCAAGAATTTTCTTATTTTTAGTTCAATCTTTTGAGCCGCCCTTTAAAGGATTTTCTACGATTTTGCGGATTTCGATTAAAAAACCTCAGAATTTTCTTTCTTAAAATTTTAAGAGTCAATTTGCCAAAACTTCGAACGACTTAAAAACAAGCCATCGGCGATTTTTGGAGGGTATACAGTAATTGAATCAGGGGACCCTCCTGAGTCATTTGCAACAAAAAAAAATCCTCGAAGTAATTATGTTTTCACGCCAGAAATCATGAAAAATTGTACTGAGCGAGGGTGACCAAAATAGTTTTTGTTGCATATGACCAACAATGTGTAACGCATTTATCTGAAATTATAGTGGTTGGCAGATACGTTGAGGACGAATACGTTGACCTTTAAAAAAATTCGAAATTTTTTCGTGTATGTGGTGCAGTAGCTATTTTAGGGGAAAAAAATTCCAACTTTTGGAGAGTGTTTAAAAAAAATTACAATGATAGACTTGGAAGATATGGGTATCGTTGGGTAGGTAGTGACCTCTACTATCCATGACACCATGAACCTACCGCGGCACGACTTTCGTTGAACTTCAATTTTGATTGAAGTATACTAACACAAAAATTCTCTATAATTCCACTTTTCTTCGCGTCTATTTCAATTTTTCTGACGTATGTGACAATTTTAAATCTGGGCTGCAGTTACTGGCACCTTACGCTTGGGGAAATTTCGTTTAGGGCCTATAAAATTTGAAACAAAACCAACTGATTCAATTGTGTCATATGTTCCTCGGGTATCTCCAGACTTCCTAGTATGGCCAGTGCGGCACTGTATCAAGTGTTTACTAGCATATTAGAATCATATTTTGTACTTTAGCCACTTACCGGAAGGATTTGGAAATATGTCGAATTTTTCGTATTCGTACATTTGTGAAAATTTTCCAGTAAATCCTTCCGGTAAGTGGCCAACGTACAAAAAATGATTATAATATGCTAGTAAACACTTGATACAGTGCCGCACTGGCCATACTGCAAAGTGTGGAGATACACGAGGAACGTATGACACAATTGAATTAGTTGGACTTTTTTCAAATTTTATAGGTCCTGAATGAAATTTCCCGAATCGTAAGGTGGCAGTAACTCCAGTCCTGACTTAAAATTGTCTCATACATCAGAAAAATTAAAATGGAGGTAAAAAAATTAGAATTCTACAGAATTTTTGTGTTAGTACACTTCAATCAAAATTGAAGCTCAACGAAAGTCGTGCCGCGGTAGGTTCATGGTGTCATGGATAGTAGAGGTCACTACCTACGCAACGATACCCATATCTTCCAAGTCTATCGTTGTAACTTTTTGAAAACACTCTCCAAAAGTTGGAATTTTTTTCCCCTAAAATAGCTACTGCACCACATACACGAAAAAATTTCGAATTTTTTTAAAGGTCAACGTAGTCGTCCTCAACGCATCTGCCAACCACTATAATTTCAGATAAATGCGTTACACATTGTTGGTGATATGCAACAAAAACTATTTTGGTCACCCTCGCTCAGTACAATTTTTCATGATTTCTGGCGTGAAAACATAATTACTTCGAGGATTTTTTTTGTTGCAAATGACTCAGGAGGGTCCCCTGATTCAATTACTGTATACCCTCCAAAAATCGCCGATGGCTTGTTTTCATGTTTCATACAACTTGGTTGAAGTTTTGGCAAATTGACTCTTAAGAATTTTCTTTTGACTGACAAAGGATTTTCTATGATTATTTACCCCTTGGTATAGCTACGGCCTTGTTTGGAAATTTTTTACTTTACTAAAAGTGTAAGAGAGTTGCAGTAAGCACGACAGAGTAAAGTTAACCAGGCAGGAGCGTTTGTTTGACTAGGGGCCTGAATAATCTAGTAGCCCTTGATATTTTGCGAATAAAATTTTTCAATGTCAGTGTTCATTTGAGTTCATTTTCGTACAGTGTATTAGGTTATTTGACGTTTCGAAAATGAACCGCTCCTGTCTGGTTTATTTTACTCTGCCGTGCAGTAATTAAATGAAGAATTGTAATGAATGGCTTTCAGGTGCAGTGAGTGAAATTGTCTACTCAAAAACGTGAGATAAAGTTGATTTTTACAAATGTTGGAAATAGTAGTTCTTGTGTGCATACAGAGCACCAGAGGTATCAGTTCAATCTTTTTGTCCAGTCATTGGTATCATAGCACTGCTACTAGCATTAACACTCGTATGTCAGACGTCAAAAAGTCTCCAAATGTACTTGTGACACTGTCTTGTGTTGTCTGTTTGAACTCTCACCAAGAAATCGTAACTTCTACCTTAACAGAAGAAATGGAACGGCTATTTTAATGCGAATTTTTTCTATGTTTCTATGTATGATCGGTGCTATGGTATATTTGCCATTTTCCTGTCATCATCGATTAGATGGGTGGGTCCGAATCAAACCCAGTTCAATACTATCAAGATTTACTTTTATTTTCTTTTCTCAAAAACAATTTGTACATTACATTTAATAATTTTGTTAAATATTCGTATTAGTGATTTTTCTCGTGGTACAATTGGAATAACAAAAAAAAGAAGGTAAAACTGTAATTCAATAGTCTATTATAGATGTTGTGTGGGGGGTGGTTGTTTACGTTTAAGTTTTGGCGATTTACAAAATTATTGTTTTTTTTTTCTTTCTTCTTTTAATAAATAAAATTTTCTCGCTGATGATTTTGTTTGTGTGTTTTTGGTAAAAATTGGTTTGAATTTTTTAAGTAAAACTTTGTTTCAAAAAAAGGGATTCTGCGACAAATTCTTTTTTTTTTGTTATTTTTGTTTTGTTTACATTCCATATAATTTACCCATATCATTGTCTAACCACACAAGACATTTCAAATTCTAAAATGTCTTCCCATTAATACAGGTTAAATTAAATGTCTTTCAAATTTTAGTCTGAAAATATCTATACGTTTAAAATTACGTGTTTGTGTTTGAAAATTTCTTCTACTATACTAACGAACAAAAGAAATGTTTTACAAATTACAAATACTTCACAAATTCTTTGCAAAATATTTTTTTTTCTGTATTTCTAACACAAAAAGAGGGATTTTTTTTTTGTTTTTTTTTAGTATCAATTGTATCAATTGCAACGAATCATTACGAACGAAAAGTAAAAATGAGATAATCTACATTTTGTCATTTAATTAATTATTTTTCTTTTTTATTTATTTATATTGCCAGTGGAAATGCGATTTTCATTTTCATTTATTTTAGATTTAATTTTTTTTAATTTCATTTCTTTTCACTCCCAATAACTTCAAGAATTAAAAAATAAATTAATTTAAGAAAAATGGATAATTCTAAAATAATAATTTGTTTTCAACTTAAATTAAACAAAAATATTAATTGGACCGTGTGACTGGATATAGATTTTAAAATAATTTTTTATTTGTCGAAAAAAAGGACCACCAGCGTCATTTCTAGTCCAGACCCTTGTGTCACAATAAAAAGTACTCGAAAAGTCGATTTTCGAAAAAGAAAACTTTTCATTCCCAATCACATAGGATAACTGAAAAGCTCGAAAAAAAAAACGTAATGCGAGCGGATTGACACAAGGGACTGGACTATGTTCAAGGGTTAGAATTTTTCAATAAAAAAAATAATTTCTTTCTTTCAACAATTCGTTTCGACATTCTCGATATAAAGAAATTTCGCAAAAATGAATTTCCTTAATTCGAGATATTGTAAACCCTGTTTCTTATATGATCGGTTTTCACATTTAGTTTTTTTTGTTTGCTAGTGGTAGCTTTCTTTTCGCAATAGACTGTTAACGGAGAGAAGATCAGTTAAATTTAACTGGCCGTGAGGGAAATGTCAAAAATGAGTATCGAAATTTAAAGTTCGAACTTTTCGAAATACAATTTTTTTCTGTTTTTCTTCTCTCATTTTGACATTGCCCTCAAGGCCAGTTACATTTATAACTGAGCCGAGATGTCTCTTCACTAACACTCTTTCAAAACACATTCCAATCCAGAGCAGCAATATATATTTGTCAAAATAATAAAAAAACACAATTTCAATTACAGTAAGAAATTAATTTATTTAAAAAAAAAAATTATTTAGAAACCAATAATTTGTGATTAAAAACTAATTCAAAAGTTACAAAGATTTACCAGAAATTTTATAAAATGTTTTGTTTTTATTCTCTTTTTTGCTATTTTTATACGACACATGAGTGGAGTCAATTTTATTGTGAAGTAAGATGGTACATTACAATTAAAAACGATGACAAAAAAAAGTTTAATTTTATAAATAATAATTTTAAAAAAAATCTGAATAGAAACGTTAATGATTAGGGTGCAAAAATAAATATCTACCGTTGACGACCATTTATTTATTTATTTTTTATCTTCAAATTTTGTTGTTGTTGTTGTTTTATTTTTCCATTTTAAATCAAATACTTGTAACTCTTTTTGTTTTTTTACTGTTCCAGATTAATGTACGAATGTTGATTTAATATACTTAACACACTTCACTCAAAAGACTTTTTGCTATTATAATCAATATATAATTTACGTTCGTTCAGTCGCTGTACTTTTAGCAATTGTTCTTTTTATTTTAAAAAAAAATATATATATGTGTGTAAAAACATATGTACGTTGACAATTACGCTTCGTCGTCATCCTCCTCCTCTTCTTCACATTCCTCTGCGTCGTCACCATCTGTAGAAAACGGAGGGAGAAAAAAAACGAAACATTGAAATCACGATCCTTGATCGATTTAAGTCTAAGTCTAAACATGCACTGTTGAGGGAGAGAGAAGATCAGTTAAATTTAACTGGCATTGAGGGCGATGTCAAAAAATTATAAATGAAAATGAAATTGAAATTTAAAGTTTGAATTTTCGAAACACAAACGCAGAGTGTTCCAGTTCGAATTCGAACACAAACACACAGACACATTGTCGGAATGAATGCTGTCAAATCCAATACAAAACGTAGTGCAGACCGTTTGTTAATTTTTTGCTTTAGATTTCGCCAGCAGTCACCCCGAAAAGGTTTGTGTAAGTCTGTGCTGCTATTCGAACTGGATCACTCTATTTTCTATTTGTTTCTAATCTCATTTTAAAATTGCCAGTAACATTTAACTGATCCTAAATATCTCTTCGTTCACACTCAATACGGTAAGGCTCGAGAAGAAATGATTTATATGTCCCGATTGTCGCTCAATGTAAGTTCATAATAAAATCAATCAAATTTACCTTCGCCGTCGAAATCTTCTTCGTCTTCATCTTCTAATGGCATACCATACTCCTCATCTTCACCATCTACAAAGAAATTTTTATTAGTTTTGTGAAACAGTCTTTCCGATGGTCTTTCTATTATAAAGAAGTGAAGATTGGCTGAGAGTCGGAAATCATAAACTAAATCTGAATAGAGTTCGAATGTTCACAAGTTGATGAAAACTTTTTTTTTAAATCCGTTTCTCTCACACTAAAGTAAGCGACAGATTAGCTTTTTTCGCCGAGATTCTAGTCTACACATTTTAGTGTAGCTCGTTCACCCGCAAATTATCGGTATTTCGTCGTCGTACATTTTTCATTCATTCACTTAAAACCCAAATTCTGAGACGTCCTTATAGCGTGAATTAAAATCGGAAAGCATCACTCATGTATAACGGTTCACTTTAGACTGGCTTGATGATTCAAAATTGATCGCGGAAATAATAATTGATCTGAGAGGATATTGAAGTATGCAAACATGAGACAGAGGTAATAAAATGATGAACGAAAATTTTACTCTAGTTACAGGTCTCTCAAAAAACGACATGTCAAAATATGGGCTTCTGGAATTCTTTCGTCAAAATGTTTCTTATAATACTGTAGCGCAATTGTAGCGTAAATTTATCTGTTTCGGAAGACCTGTAACCTCTTTCGCATCGCTATGAGTAGCTACAGTTATTTTCGATGTTCCTGTCATTTAATTTGGAAGCTCTATAAAGGAAGTTTTGCAGTGCGAAAAGGTTTAAGATGCATTGGTACCGTTAATTCTCTCCGCTGATACGCTTTCACAGTAAGACTGCCTTTGCACATAAGTGATTTCTATGAAGCTCTTTTTAAATGTAAATTGAACGTACCTTCTTCGTCTTCGCCATCTACTTCTTCATCGTCATTTTCAGCATCATTGTCACCGTCACCATTTTCTTCTTTTTTAGCTTTTTTTGTTTCTGTGACTTTTTCCTGAAAGAGAGTAGAACGGGATTAATACACAAATTTTTGAAAGAATTTTAAAGAGAAAAAGTTGGCTTGATCAAAGACATTGACGAATTCGAATTTAAAATGTAGCATGGAATAGTGTGCATGCCATAAGAATGTAAGGCTCCGTTCAGTTGTTATTTCCGAATGGTATTTACCGAAGGGAAGACATTAGTAAATTGCTCTGAGGATTTTCTTTACCATTTATCTTGGATTTCCAAGGATTTGCATAGATTTTTCTACTTAGTGTTCTAAGGATTTTCTTCGATTTTGAGGATTTTTGATGAAATGATTTTCTAGTTTTCAAAGGATTTTCTTTTCTATGAACATCTACCATTCCGTATTTACATATCCATACAAGTTGATCACTTCTTTGGCAAGGCATTTTTGACGTTTGCAATAAAATCGACTGTTGGAAATACATATAAAGTGAAGGCACGAGACTTTGTACACCTTTTGTTCTTCCATTCATAATAAAGTTTTTCAATGAAAGAACAATAGGTGTCCGACTACTGGTACATGTCCGGAGGTGAACAATGTTTGTTTATTTAAAAAAAATCGTTTAATTTTGTACTACATGTACACAGTTAAATTTTACGTCGTCTCCCAAAGTCTTTAGCCAACCAGTTACCGGTAGCAATAAATTTGAATTCAACGACCCCGTACAGCTGTTCATTATTATCGTATTCCTATTTCGATTTTTACGCTCCCATTGTATGATTTAAAAGGTCCTCTTTCTTATGCTATCTTTCTCCGCTACGGCTCGTATAGTCAATGAACTAATTCGCCGCCAAACACAACCGCTGCAACATATGAGCGTCGATAGACAGGTGTTGATGGAATTTTATGGTCGAATCAAATGAAAACGAAACAATTGCTTCGTCAAAATCGTAATTTCGCTGATAATTCGGCGCGATTACAGTTGATGTATTGAAAACAACACTGTGACTTCATTGGTAACAGATTTGGGTAGTTTTAATGCGCTACAAATGTAAAAAAGAAGTATCAAGATGTCCCTACACTGGATTTTTTTCTCTTTATAGGAATGCGCTGCGCATGTTTATTAGAAATGATAATCGACATCCAGAAATTCGGATCGTGAAACCTTTTTAGCACAAGTTGAAAACGAGCGACTCTCTATGGATATGATAAACGCTAATAGAATTGATGCATTTTCGAAATTTATACATATTACATATCCACACGGTAAATATTGTCTTTCTTTTCCGTTTTTCGTTTTTTTTTTTTTATGTTTATGCAGCGTATAATATTCGTTTTGACATGTGTTTGTTGCGCGCGCAACGCAAAATGTGACGAAAAGGAGGGTAGTAGATATCTTACTATGTTACGGCTGAAATGCATCTAAATAAAGACTTTATGACCAGCTTTCGTCTTGATTGATATTTGAGAATTTGTGTGGTGAATGGAGAGAGAGAAAAAATTGGGTGCACGAACTGGCATGGGTTCGGTTCATTCGCTTGCAACAACTACTGTATATTTTTCTACCTCGGTTTTCCGTTAAGCATAATTGGAAACATGGGTCCCAATTTGTTCGTAATTAGTTCATCGCTTCAAAGTACAGGCCATAAAAGTGCGAACTACTGCTAAGCATTTCATGGAACTGCGTTAGGGAGCGTTTTATTTTAACAAAATCGTATACACAAAAATGAGTACACTGTTAGTTTAGAAAGAAGCAAAAGACAAAAAAAAAACCATCTCGCATCTAACTAATTCGTAAATATATCGTACAACCCATGAAAAACATGAAACTTTCATGTATTGTTAATATGAGTATATATATAACTGCTTTATCTGAAGGCATGACTATGAGACGAACGACCGTTTCGGAAATGGCATTCATATTGTGATGTTACGTTTAGAAATAGAAGCCGAGCGAATTTTTGTGAGAAATTCAGTTCTCTGTGAACGCCACCAATGAAATTAGTACAGAAAATTTTTGGTCGATTTTCGAACCAAAAATTATTTTTTTTATTAATTTCTTATGACGTGCTGTCCATCGTTACATCGACTATTGACAAAAAGAAAAAATTCAATGAGTGAAAATGCGCGGCTAATGGAAAATATACGTATATACACGGTCGGCCATATTGGACTTCCAGCAGCACAAGGTCGCCAAAAAATGTATGAAAAAATCGAAAAAATGTATGTCATCTGAATTATTTTCATTATTTGGAAATTGAGTCGACGAACGATATAATATCCGTAAATAGATTACACAAATCAGCACCAAATTATCTGAATCGTTTCTTATGTGGAAACTATTGAAACTTTTTTTTTTGTCATCAACAGACGCTGCTTATGACGCTATCGATGTTTTCGAATGATGCATACAACTCTACACATTTTCTTCCAACAAGATTAGGAGGTGATAAAACCGGCCGGTATTAAAGACGTTATTTCGTTTAGTAACACCACAGAAGTATTATTTCGATCCGCAGAAACTTAAGCCATATTATTCACAATTCGAATGATGGGAAGCGTAGCTATTATTAAAATATGTACTTACTTCTGCCGGTCGTTTTGTGGCTTTGATTTCTTTAATAGCATCCTTTTCTCCGTCGCCTACAACTTCAGGAACAGCGAATTCATTCGTTTCTGTACTCATTTTTATTTGTAATTATTATTAAATCAACTTTCCACAAAATATTAATTTAAAAAAGTTATTTTTTTCTTCCTACAAATAACTTTGTATATAAGCGAGAGATTAGATGTGTTAAATGTTACGAAGTGAACTCGACGAATTTCCAGACTAAACTGATGGCTACTTCTGTGTATTTCTCAAACGAACGTAGATGGCGTATCCATCTTTTATGCGGTTTTCGCATAAACCGTAAACTATTTTCAATTTATTTATTTGTTTTCGGTGCACATTAATTACATTTATTAACGAATTGCCGTAATTACGTCGGTATCATTTTTTGGACGGCGTCAAACGATTGATTTCAATAAAGTACACAATAATACGAATCACTAAAGGAGGGTTTCATGAGTGTAATTTTATGGATATGTGATGGTGCATGAGTGCAGAAATATGTTAGCGGTACGGTTGTTGACAATGTGAAGCGGTTCATTTTGAATGTTTGCTTTTTATAACCGGACGGGATGTTTTAAGTTTCGATTGTCGTTTGTGACGATGTCGATAAACGCAATTTTTTTAGATTGAAATTCATTTTTTAAATGTCATGAGCAGCTCAATGTTCAGTCTTTAGAGCTTTGACTGAGGCATCTGAATACGATGATATGGAATCATCTCAAATAAAGGGAAAGCAAGTAAATTCGATCGATTTTAAAGGAAATAATCTTGCTTTGATAACGAATATCAACTTTGTACAATTTTTATAACAATCATGATGTGAATACCGCGCGCCTGTGTGTTTACTGTGAATGTGTAGAAATGGTCACTTCGAAAGGTATTTGTTTAAAAATAACGCATAGTGGGTAATTTCAACGCAAACGATCCAACATTGGAGCTCGTTCAGAAACTCTCCGTTAAGTTTCACTGGTGACGATTTTGACACTTCTTTCATATAAAATATGTCAAAATCTTCACTTTGGGTAACGAATTTTGAGTTTCTGAACGAGCTCTTGATATGTGGCGTCAGCGTTATCTTGCACAACCGTCAGTTTAAAATATTTAAATTTTTGGCGCACTTATGCTTCGTCTATTACGTGAAAATATAAATCATAAGGAACAACGCTGTAAACTTTGACGACATCACGCAGATACAGATACGCGGCTGACGCACCCACCATACTTGACGATAATATGACGTGGTTTTCATACAAAAAATTCGTCTCTCGTGATGATGAGGTGATTTTTTTTATTTGTTAAATCAAGTATACAACTAGCCGGTGAAATGAAATTTTGACACAAAAAGTATGGGCTATCTGTCAAAATTTTCGTGTGAAAAAATGTATGAGAATTTCATTTCACTGGCTGGTTGTATACTCGACTTAAAATAATCAGAAGCTGTGTTCTCTACCTAATGAAATTGGCGATGTAAGTGTTTATTTAACGTAACGTTAGTCTAATCGTCCCAGGA
The DNA here is from genome assembly GCF_014529535.1 of Bradysia coprophila. NCBI lineage: Eukaryota > Metazoa > Arthropoda > Insecta > Diptera > Sciaridae > Bradysia > Bradysia coprophila. Next base: position 1,920,599 of record NW_023503807.1, read on the forward strand.
AGAGTTTAGCCTTTATAAGGAAGGCGTTCCTGCCTGAACGAAATTAGACTTGGAATATTCATATTTTATGACTCAGAATTCCAGTGTGTGATCAATGGCGCATTAAAGAAGCAAAGAATATTTCTAATAAAGGAAATAGCTAGATATTAGAATGCTCTGCGATGGACGGACTGGAATTTCTGATTTATCACGGCTGGTGTTTGGACTTACTAATTTTATTTCAGTAATGATTTTAAAATTCTTTTTCCAATTTCAATACGTGTAAAGTGCACACAGAATTACATCCATCCACCTCATGTTTAATTTACTTTAAAAAAAAACGGTTTCGCTGACAAAAAAATGTTAGAAAAATATTAAATAATTTGAATCTGTGTCAGTCTCTTAAGTGTCCACTCCACCAATACTCTCTCTAGCAAACAAACTACTTTTATTAAGGTGGTGATAGAATCAAGTAGCCTTTGGAATTTACATGTAGATTACAGCTTAGTCAGTCAAAATGTAGAATAGTGTTTGTAGAATACAAAGAAATAAGGTGTGAATTTGACACAGAGAGCTGAGAGTTTGGTTGCTAGAGAGAGTATTGACTCCACTCAACAAAAAGTACTCTGTGAGAGAGCGAGCTGTCAAATAAACAAAGAAAAATTTGAAAAAAAATCAATTTTGTCTCTCACACGGAGTACTTTTTTCGTAAGAGGAAACTAAGCATTAAGGTTTAAATTGCTTCTCCATAAAAAAATCGGTATTAAATTCTACTGAATTTCAAAGAAAAAAAAATGTTTTGCGGTCCTTTCGATAGTTGGTAGAGTATTCTTATTGTCTAATGTCTAATCGTACTGTCGCTTTTGCTATATTTTTATAACGTTCTATTTTCATATGAAATGCTGCTCAAGCATATATATTCTGCGATGTAAGGTTTCGGGTTTAAAGTACGAAGCATTTGAAAATTGTTTTCAGTGGGTACACGGACAGTATAGCGGACTGACTTTCCTATTTTTCTGTTTCGTACTATCACGCGTATTGTAGATTTTACTACGTATGTAACTCTCCCAACAAAAAACCGCGCGACATAAGAGTTTCCACATTAACAATGAAGAAAAGTAGCTTTTCCGGTATATTTGTTCGGCATCGCATTTTTTTTTAAATTTATGACTTGCGTGTGCCACGGGTGTACCACTTTACCATAAAAATTGTCGTAAAATACCATCGATGTTAGGCAATTGTCGAAGACAATTAAAAGTTACCTATAACAGAAAATTGTTGTTGCCGAAAACTATAACATTCAGAAAATTAAAAAACGATTCGATGTTTTTGAACGACATTCAACAGGGCTGGTACAAAAATCAAAAATGTTCTAAGCAACGACAATAAAAATTGTTCTGTTACACCCCTGTTAAAACCTTTAACTTATCAGCCATTTCGTACTCGTCGTTACAATTTTGTTGTTGTTGTGCTAACACAAAAATTTCGGCTGTCACATTGACTCTACTTTGATACCGTTCATATATATGCACCGCTGCAGGTGCAATTTAAAACACATAATTTCCTCATTACGATCGAAAATCTAAATGTTTACCTGTTTTTAATGTGTTGTCGTATTGCTAATGAACGAACGATTGAACTAAAACATTTTTATTCCATAAGTACAGCCATGGTCGTGCATAATAGAACACCGACAATTTTTTTGTAAAACTTTCCCACTTGATTTTCCATACTCCAGATTGTTCAAATGTAAATCATTAAAAACGTTTGCGTACTTAATTTAACTGAAGAACATCATGCTTTCCGTTCTATATCTGAGGTCTTCTCCACATAAACTAAAATCGTTTTGCAACCAGCCAGAGCGCCTACACCCTTACACTGTATATGCATGCCGATTTCTGTAGAAATCATCGTTTTAGAAACGACAACCATATCGCAACAAATCTATTAAATCTGTTACTACGTTTGTATATGATACAAAATCAATTACTTCAACGTTTGTATCATACGATTCGCTATAATAAGAGGACGCTGGCCAGAGCTCATCATTAACATTTTGTGGTCGTATTCGATAGCAGATGACTTAGCCATTTATATAAAGGTGGCCCTGTTATGGTGGTTTAGGTGGGTAATCTCGCACACGATTAAGAATGGGTGCTAATCAAATACGCCGGAGCAAGTTGGTTTACAACTACAAAATGAAAGACATTTTTTTTGGACAGAACGTTTATTTCGCATGTTGAGGGGACGAGAATCAAATAAAGTTTTTCTCAAATGTTCGTTATATATTCGTCACGTCATATGACGCAACTAAGACGACGCATTTTTCAGCGTGTAGATATTTACTGCGTCAACACTAACTAGTGATAGTTTCTAGATTTCGCCAGATTGATATATCACTCTCAAACAGTTTCGTTTTGTTAAACCTAATCGATTTGCATGACCCAATATGGTTTTTCCAACGTATATCGTTTTAGATAATCTTAATGGACTCCTAGCATTTCACTATGAAAACATTGATCGACACCAAAACGTTGGCACATATTTGCTTTTGCTTCGACGTAGGCGAGTAATATCTCAGCCGAATTTTCATTTCCACTAGAGGTGGTAGATGTAGCTTGTATTAGGTGACCATTCGATTCTGTATGGCGAATATTTGAGAACAAAACACCTACTAAAGTGCTCAATGGCAACCAGTGTCGATAATACAGGGACTAAAATAAGGATTTCTGTGCAGGTGGGAAACCTTTCAACGGGGCGCCTAAAAACGAAATCTTGGGCGCCAAAGTAACAATTTTTTATGCCAAAGTAATATCATGACCGTAAGTCTGGAGAGGGATTGCGGAATCACTTCTCTTTCTCAATTCTATCAAAACTCTACTGATAGATAACGATTCACTACTTCACTGAAAGATGTCGCAGCCACAAGGCCAATGTCAACAGAAAAATAATTAATTTTTTCTCAACGGATTTCAGTCAAATAAAATGCCATCGTAAAGCCCATGACCTCAGGACTCTGGCACAGTAATCAGTTTTTTAATCGGCCCTATATCGCAGCTATATGCTTGGCGATAAGAATTTGAAAAAACGTTTGCTGTCATTTCATCCATTCGTCAGACTCTTATCGCCAGGCCGATATAGGGCCGATTGAAAAACTGATTACTGCTGCAGAGTCCTTCAGTCCGTCCAGTAAAAAATTAATTATTTTTCGGTTGACATTGGCTTTGTTGCGACATATTTCAGTGAAGTAGTGAATCGTTCTCTAACAGTAGAGTTTTTATAGAATTGAGAAAAGAGAACTGATGCCGTAATCCCTCTCCTGAGTCTTATTCGAAAAATCACTCAAAATGTCCATGAGTAATTCGGGGTCATTCAAATAGTGCGCACGCTAAAAACGTGAGACAAAACATCTTTTTTGTATGCGATTTGGATGTTTTGTCTCATGTTTTTAGCGTGCGCACTATTTGAATGACCCTTAACCGATTTCTCAAAACATTTTTTTTGTTCGACGAAGAATCAAATTCCTGTGGTTCAGTTCATAGACAGGTTCGAAAAAATCAAATTAAAAGGTTTTATTCCTTCAGTATTCTATTTTCAACTTTAAGATTTCCGAATCGATCTCATAATTTTCCTCTGAAAAATACTTTCAAAAAGTTATTAGCTTCAACATCATCTTCGTCTTTTTTCTTATGATTAAAAGAAACAAACAAGTGGATTCGATGAAATCTACTACGCTGTAGACATCTACTAAATATTTATATCAAAATACTAAATACTACTGTTAGTGTAAATATCATTCCCTTATTTGAAAGCTGCAATCCAAGGGTTTAGTGGTATGGTTGGAGCGCTGCATAAAAAAGCGGTCGAATCCGATATATCAAATTTGTGTACAGGAATTCACATTCAAATGTTGATATCTCCGTTGTTTTTAAGGAATAAGAACCAGATTTTGCTAGGTTTGCATCTTTTACGGAGCTTTATCAGCCATTATCATTTCTCAGATACGTTCAATGCGCCGCAGGCAAAACTTTTTTTAAAATTAGATTCTTCTCATTATTGTCAGATAATTATAATTTTTCTTGTGGGTAAATTTAGATTCGCAGGTGGGAATTAGAGGGGCGCAGGTGGGAAAATTCCCACCTTCGATGTTCCTTAGTTTAGTCCCTGCGATAATAGCTTCCAGGACAAAATAATTTAAACTTTGATCTCGTGTCTGTTTAACGAGATGGGAAGACTTTTTTTGATTGTTGCCGCTGCTTTGCAAAAAAAGTCCTATACGCTGTTGGCTTCACTTTCAATAGCTAGACGAACGTAAATCTTCGACTCACTCTTTTCAAGTGACATTTTAAACTATTTTAATGAAACACCTAAAATATGTACTTGTTCTGTATAACCCACTATTTATAGATGATAAGATAGGCCATCAAATCTAGCCAGGGCCTAATTTTGATAATTTCTTTCGTGAAATTTTTGGGACTTTTTTGAGAATTTTAGAAATTGTTTTGGAATTATATTTTCAAAAATATGCGCTCCCTTTCGATTCCAGAATTCTGACAGTCCACGGCATTATGTCCATATATTGGACTTGACACGGTGAGCTTGAAATCATTACCATCTCTAGCAAACAAACTACATTTGGTGGTAAAGTCGTTTGTGAAACTTTGCTGCTTGTTTACGATTCGTGTTTACTTCGAGCCCTATGAAGAAGCAGAGTTTCTCAAACTTAATTAATTCTCAAACCCCCGAATTCGATTTTTTTTTTAGAGAGTTTGTTTGCTAGATAGTTTCCTGTTTGTGGTTCCACTAACAAAACAGAGATTTATTGATCGTATGAACAGATTTTTGACATAATTTCGACAGAAAGTTGATATTATCCGTTAGCCTAATATAAGTCTTAACCTTTCCAATGATACATCACATTTCTTACGAGTATAATTATGCTTTTAATCGTACAGATTGGTGCCGAGTCCTTAATGTAGTCTAATAAATAAACAATTTTCCTGTAAAACCCCTAAAATCGATTTCTTTCTAATAAATCCGACTCGACGAAACTAAAACCTCGGCTATTCACTGCTGAATTGATATAGCTGTGGATGTCGTTGGAGTTGTGTCCGGAAGCGTAGGGATGGCTGTGGATGTTGTTGGAATCGTGTCAGTAGACGTAGGAATAGCAGTGGATGTCGTTGGAACTGTATCTGGCGACGTTGGAACAGCCGTGGATGTTGTTGGAATCGTGTCAGGAGACGTAGGAATAGCTGTGGATGTTGTTGGAATCGTATCAGGAGACGTAGGAATAGCTGTGGATGTCGTTGGAGTTGTGTCAGGAAGCGTAGGGATGGCTGTGGATGTTGTTGGAATCGTGTCAGGCGACGTAGGAATAGCCGTGGATGTTGTTGGAATCGTGTCAGAAGACGTAGGAATAGCTGTGGATGTTGTTGGAATCGTATCAGGAGACGTCGGAAGAGCAGTAGATGTTGTTGGAATCGTGTCAGGAGATGTAGGAATAGCAGTAGATGTCGTTGGAACTGTATCTGGAGACGTAGGAATGGCAGTGGATGTCGTCGGAACTGTGCTGGGAGTCGATGTGACAGATGGTGGCGGTTCGCAATCATAGCCCACAGTACATAAATGCAAATCGGAGTTAAAGAGAGTCGTGCCGCTACAATTGTAAAATGCCCCATAAAGTATTCCACCATTCACAAAGCAGCGAGCATACCTTTTAAAATGGGTGTTCAATTAGGAATGTAAATTGTCTGCATGCCGTAGTTTTTTTAAATATCGACTTTCTTGAAATGTGAACACCCAACGCACTTCAAGCATGACTGGTACTCTAAATAGGGTACTGAAACTGGACAGTGTGTCAACTATACAAAATAGCCCTCTATCCACTATATGATCACTTTTGCTTGAAGTGCGTATGTATCTTACGTGTACGCTCTTTACTCTGTTCAATAGACATAATAGACTCAAAGTATATACAACCATAACGCAGTCAGTTTTAGTAAATACGACTCTAGTTCCACTTTCCCTTTAGTATTGCACTTCTACAAATTTTCCTTCAGTGCTTTGTGGACTGCTGTTCCGCCTAGTTATGCATGCCGTAATAATTTAAGAATGATATCTTGAAAAATATTTGTTCAAGTGAATTTCCAGGTAAAATGACCACTTAACATAATAGCTTTCGTACGCGTCGTGCAAACTTGTTAAACCAAAATAATATTTAAAAAAGTTAAATTAAATGAATACTTACTGTTTACAAGTCGTATCTAAAGGATTTGGAAATGTTCCAACTGCATTCCTATCGTCGCAAATATCTTGAGCAGTTAATGCTGATTGGCATAATACTCCATTTCCGCCAAAGACAATTAAATGTGCAAGATAGGAAATTACCTATTTTTTAAGTATTTAAATCAAATCAGCAAAAATGTAATTGTACCGGTAAATTGTATTTCTAGGTTACCGGAAATTTAGTAGACATTTTGGATTGTTAGGTCAAAATTTGTTTAAAGAAAATCAGTTGCTGAAAACGGACTGGATCAAAACTAACAACAACTGATCTCAACTAATGAAACTGGTCTCTTTCACTCGAATAAAACACTAACTGACAAAATAACGTTCTACTGTAGTAGACTTGTAGACTGATAGACTTGTATAACAGGTGTCTGGTGCCTTTACTATCATTATTTATAATTTCTTGCAAGAGAGCAAATACTGATTACTCTTTTATGGATTATTTTTTTCACATTTTTTGCAGAATTTCGTGAAAATTCAAATATTTATGGCCAAAATAAAACAAAACTTTTGTAGGTCACGTAGATATCTCTGCAAATATGTAAACAAAAAGAATTAGGTGAGCAACAAGGCCTTTTATCACCTTTTATTTTGATAGCCTCCAACGCACTTCAAGCAAAAGTGCTATTAATGACAGCTGCCAAATAGAGTACTAATTTCTAGTAAAACATTTTCCAGATTTTTTTACAGTGCCAGTTCGATACACTGTCCAGATTCAGCAATGAATGTACCAACCCCTATAGAGTTTAGTTTCATTGAGTTTCAGTATCCTATTTAGAGTACCACTCATGCTTGAAGTGCGTTGTAGCCTCTCAAATATTCAAATCAAGAGAAGATGCAATCACGCAAATGTTTGGACAGGCTTTGCAATAAAACGGCCGATCGGTCATGTCTGTTATACACTTTCATCGGAATTTTGTTAATCAGCATAGATTATGAAATTTATTCAGTCCGTTGAAAAGTAGATCACTACCAGTTTCTGTTGACAGGCTGTTGACGAATTCCAAGTTTTTTAATTGGAAGGATACGCAGATTACTTAGTGAAAAAGACTTCAACTTGGACATTGACGACCTTGGACATATATTCGAATAACCTTGGACTTGATCTATTGCAAGCAGAGAAATGATAAGTTGGTACGCCTGTGGCGAGATAGAGGGAACATTGGAATGCCAGTTGGCATACAAGAGAATGTATGATAGTAACATACAAATTCTATCACATTCTCTCCCATAAAAGCCAACTGTCATTACTATCGCCACAGGCGTACCAACGTATCATTTCTTTGTGGTGCCCCATTGGTTTGAAAAAGTTTAAATATGACGATTCCCACTTAACAAAAAAAAACCTTCAAGCTGACGTTTCACGTAATATGTACGTAATGAGTGCGTTTAACAGATTTGATGAACTTTGAACTATGAGCACAATTTCGTTGACTGGGAATAGGTAATGTATATAAACTCAATGAAAGTGTAAAACAGGTATGGTCTTTTGTCCGTCCGGAGGACATAAAAATCAATGAAAGTGTAAAACAGGTATGGTCTATTGTCCGTCCGGAGGACATAAAAATTTGATTTTCGTACTTAAACGCACTCATTTTCATATTATTTTGACATAAAATGTGAGTGTGTTTAAGACGAATTTGCCGATCGACCATACCTGTCTAGACTTTCATTGTATAAACTCAAAGGTATGTTCTAAGGTCTAATTCAAACGCATTCATTTTCATATTATTTTGACATAAATAATGAATAGATTCAATGATAAATCGACAGATTCGGAAGAATCTGCAATATTTGGTATTCATTGACAACAGTGAGATGAAATGGAAACATTTTGAAAAAAAGGCATGAATATTAACACTAGGTATGGCCAAATCATACAAGCAGGGCACAGACGGATTTCGTTTGTTTTTGCGTTGATCGTACTCATTATCTGTGAAAATTTCAAGTTATGTTGAATATTTTTACAACAAATGAGTACGATCGATGCGAAAACAAGCGAAATCCGCCTCGGCTAGAAAAAACTTTGTCCTTATCTAGTATTTTATACTCGTTGGTATTGGCTATTTGCATCGAAGCGTGCGATGCGTAGCCGAATATAATTGTATTAGTGAAAGAGTAACGTTCCACATAGAAAGTAACGCCGCCTGAATATTTTTAAAGTAGCCAATACTTCAATGAAAACGAAAACGATGTAAGGAATGTGTTTTAAAAATTTTATTCGTCATGAATTCGCTTGTCGCTCACTTCATTGAAGCTACAACTCGCAAAATTGCTTAAAATATACCGTCCACCACAGATTCGTAAATAAATATTTCATGCAGTTTTGTGTCATTTGTTAAATAAAATAACTTACCGGAGAGGCGACATAACTACACGGTCAATATCGTCAGGAACGATACTATCGTTTTTTAGACGATACTATCGTCCAAAAAAACGATATTATCGTCCCAAAAATTTTCATTCAGGACGATAATATCGTCTAAAATTATAAATTCTAAAATATTTTCAGGACGATATTATCGTTTTCTGGACGATATTATCGTTTAAAAAAACGATACAATTGTTTTTAAACGATAATATCGTTTTTTGGACGATACTATCGTTTTTTTAGATGATACTATCGTCCAAAAAAACGATATTATCGTTCAAAAAACGATAATATCGTTTTTTTGACGATAATATCGTCCTGGATGAAAATATCCGCTGGACGATATTATCGTTATTTTCTATTTCTGAACAATTTTATCGTTATTGTGGACGATATTATAGTCCTGGGCGATAATTTTTGGGACGATAATATCGTTCTGGACGATAGTATCATCCAGAACGATAATATCGTTTTTAATTAATTTTTTTTTAAATTTGAGACGATAATATCGTCCAGGATGATAATATCGTTTTTAATTTATTTAAAATAAAAATTCTAGACGATAATATCGTCCAGGGCGATATTATCGTTCTGGATGGTTTTTGAAGACGAAACACAAAATTGAACAAAAATGTGTGGGGAAAATGTGGAATATCTTAGCTCAACTCAAGAATTTTCTTGAGATTGAGTTGAGTTGAGAATTCAATCTCAACTCAACTTGTGATTGTGGTAATTTTGAGTATAATACCAACCATAGGGAAGTAATCCTTTTACGAAATTTGATTGTACATAAAAACGTTTTAACACGCCGAGCGAGCCGGCCCATTGCCCCAGAACGGAGCTGAGGGCCGCAATGCGAGCCGGACGCCGGAACAGTGTCGGTAACTTAGGAGTTAATTTTTTTTATCGCATCGTCTCATAATTAAATTAGTCTGTGTAAGTTTTTTTATATAAAATTTAAATTTACAGAACCAAATTATAGACGGCAAATATATATTAAAAATTGGTTCATTTGGTTCCGTAAATTTAAATTTTATATAGAAAAATTACACAGACTAATTATGAGACGATGCGAGAAAAAAAAATTAACTCCTAAGTTCCGACACCGTTCCGGCGCCCGGCTCGCATTGCGGCCCTCCGCTTCGCTCCGGGGCAATGGGCCGGATCGCTCGGCGTGTTAAAACGCTTTTTATGTACAATCTAAGTTGGTATTCATTTCGTAAAAAGATGAATTATTTAGGGACGAACTAAACGCCTTTACGTTTCATTTCGAAAAAGTGTGAATTTCCTAGGAAGGAACGAACAAAACGTCTTTACGTTACATTTTGTAAAAGGATGAATTCCCTGGGATCAAAGAGTTCGACTCGTACGACTGTAACATGTAACACTGCAGTTTTTAAATACTGATGTGTATGGACCAACGTATGTCGTGAGCACAACCGATTTTACGATTATTTAATTTCTATCAATAAATACTTTGTAAACTCTTTCTTTCACTTAATGTATCGAAACTATGCTTTCCCTGAAGGTTCTGCTAATTTTGAGGTAATCTTGAGATCTTAATCTCAATTCAACTTGAGATTGTGGTAATCTTGAGTTGAGATTAAGATCTCAAGAAAATCTTGAGTTGAGTTGAGATCTCAACTCAACTTAATCTCAAGATTATCTTGAGTTGAGCTAAGATATTCCACATTGAGGAAAGACGTTGACTTGATAAATAGCTGCAATAAAAAATATGATTTTTAATGGAGGAAGTTACCGACTTTGTGTGAGTAAATTGCCCTTCTTTTATTTTTTGGTAGGTGACTTCCTCTGACAATCGTTTTTCGATATTTTGGAAGAGAATTCGGTTCTTGCTGCACCTCTGAGTAAAATTGAGTCCTGGACAATATTACCACCCAAAACTAATCGATAATATCGTCCTGGGCGATATTATCGTTTTTTTAAACGATAGTATCGTCCTGGACGATATTATCGTTTAAGAAAACGATAATATCGCCCAGGACGATATTATCGTACAGAAAACGAAAATATCCATTAGATTTTCTAGAACGGTAATATCGTCCAGAAAACGATAGTATCGTTTTCTGAACGATAATATCGTCCAGAAAACGATACTATCGTCCAGACAATATTTTAGAATTTTCCAATTTAGACGATATTATCGTCCTGGATGAAAATTTTTTAGACGATAGTATTGTCCAAAAAACGATAATATCGTTCCTGACGATATTGACGGTGTGGAAATGTCCCGCCACCTAACTTACCGTTTTGACCACTGACATATAAAAAATATCTACAAAATCGCTACGCAATCCAATCTTATGACTATCTACTGGTGGAATTATGTAGTCTAACAACACTGCTACGTAGCATTTACGCAAAATAGTTTGTCAACACTGTTCCAACAGTGGTGAAAATGGTGAATTCATTCTGATGAGACTTGTAATGATATTTTCAGGTCAAGTAAAAAAAAACTCATTAAGAAGCGATTACCGCTCGTCTAAAAAAATTAGTCAACTATCGACGTTCCACATGACCACATCTGTCTGTCATTTAAAGGTGTTTACTTTTATTGAATCTACTCTATACAGACGGTACATATAAGCATTCATACACACAGAGGTTTACAATTATTTGGTGAGTATAAACGTCAAACTTATGAGATCTGGCAACGTTCAATTGACATTTGTAATTTTTATAAGAAACACACAGGCAGAAATGTGATTAAATAGAAAAGTTTAGTAGAAAATTTGTGCAAAACAGTTTAAAAACTGACGTTTTTCAATTATTGGTAGCCTCTGCAAACCCTAAAACAGTGGAAAAAAGACGAATAACTGGAAATGGAAGCTCCGCCGACAACTGATACCGTTTATCAAAGCGTGTTGACGCTCTACAATAATCCTGACACAACCGAAAAGGAGAAAGCTTCAAAATGGTTAGATTCGCTACAAAAATCTGTGAGTAAAACGAAATTTTCTGCCGATTTATTACGTGAACATTGATAAGGCGGTGTTTGATACAACAACCGTTTTCCGTACATTGCTTTATTGCTGCTCTCTGTACGTGATGAGTGACGTGATGCTTTATTCAACTGAATCTATTTCCAGGTGTACTCTTGGAGTATAGCTGACGAATTGCTGCAACAGAAACGAGATCTTCAGTCGTGCTACTTTGCTGCACAGACAATGCGAAACAAGATCCAGACGTCATTTCATGAGCTTCCCGAATATTCACACGAATCGTTACGCGATTCCCTGATGAATCATGTGTGTCAAATCACCGCCGATACGGAGGTGGTCATCGTCACACAATTGTGTCTTGCGCTGGCCGATTTGGCTCTGCTCATGTCGGCCTGGAAGAATCCCGTTTCCGAGCTGATCCAGAAATTGTCCGTCAACGATAACAGTGTGTATCCATTAGTCATAATCCTAACGCTCATACCGGAAGAAATGAATTCGCGCTACCTTCGACTGGGCGCCAATCGGCGAGAAGATATATCCCGGCAACTGGAATCGAATTCTAGAGTGGTGACCGAATTTCTGTCCGCTTGCCTGCAAAACTGCAACAACATATCACTGATGGTCCTGAATGTCATAAAGTGTTTCACCGCGTGGATCGCTGTTCATGCCATTGCGATAACGGACCTGCTGAACAACATCATCATCGGCAAAACGTTCAGTTTGTTGTCCAACAATGAAACGGAAATCAAATTGCATGACGCTGCTGCCGACTGCCTGTGCACATTATTACAATGCTTGGAGGGGAACAACAACGGTCAGGTGTTGGAAGTGAACATTTTCAACAGCGTCCTGCAATTGGAGAATTCCTATCATTTGGCTGTAGCTCACGAGGACCTGGACAAGGCGATCAATTACTGTCGCATTTTCACCATCATGAGCGAAACGTTTTTGGACAAAATTGTCGGTTGCAGTAACGAGCACATGGCACACTTCTCCATCAAGTCGCTGGACTTGGTGCTGAATTGTGTCGGCCACTATGACTACGAAGTGATGGAAATAACGTTCCATTTGTGGTATCGACTGAGCGAGGAAATTTATCAGAAAAACAACGACCAGCTGACCATTCACTTTCAACCGTACATTGAACGGTTGATCAGCGCCATGTACAGACATTCGCAGATGGATGCCGATCACGAAGGTTTGATAGACGAATCGGATACATTTTCGGTGAGTTGATCGGTATCTCGTATCGAAGTCGTATCCCGAACGGATGAAACTGACCAAATTTCTTGTCATTCCAGGACTTTCGAAGGAAGGTGTCCGATTTGATAAAGGACGTCGTTTTCATAGTCGGCTCATGTACGTGTTTCAAACAAATGTTCCTTACACTACAAGAACCGAACGCGACGTGGGAGCACTGTGAAGCCGCTCTGTTCATAATGGAGAATGTTGCCAAAAACATTTTACCGTAAGTGACCGCATTGACTTGACTTGCATGCCTCTTTTTTTTAGATTTATCAGGGTGGGACGATCACCTAGGTGATCTTGAAACACAGATCTTGTGATCCTTTGTTTCCTTCCCGGTCATCATTTAAATCAAGACAACCTTCCGGTCGCCGCCAGGAATCTGTCCAAAGTGGCAGGTCCCAGGGCGACAACTTCGGAGGGTTGTACGACGTAATCTCCAAGGAGCCTGCGTCTTAGTTGAAGAAATTTAGGACATTCACAGATGACGTGTATGCCCGTTTCTTCTTCTAATCCGCAGGAGCACCAAGGAGTCGCCGAGAGCCTTAGCTTATTGAGGAGCCGATTCAGCCCGCAGTGTCCAGTAATTGCACCAACCACTCTCCTTATGCATTTCCGGTCCATGCTGAGCAAATCTTTAGCCCATCTAGCGTTCGGCCTCGTACGCATTCCAGCGCTCCAAGTGTTTACCCTCCACCCATTTCGATCTCGCTTTTGCGCATATCGAATCGGGTATAGGTAGGTACGGTTCAAGCCCGTCTACGAGAGCAGCAGAGCCTGCTTTGGCAAGCTCATCCGCCTTCTCGTTTCCATCCACGCCAGAGTGTGCGGGGACCCAAATCAAGCAAATCCGGTTATTTTGACCCACCGAGTTTAGGTAGTCTTTACATTCTTTGATTAGCTAGGAGATCGTTACGCGTGACGATATTGCTTTTCTCATCCCCTCGTTATCGATACAGACCGTTACGTCCTCTCCTTGCGTTCCCAAAGGCAGAGCTTCTTGAACTCCTTTGAGCACTGCGAAGACTTCCGCCTGGGGGACGCTGGCAAACGTACCCAGGTGGAACCAGCTGCCTTCTTCGCTTTCTGGTCTGAAAACGCCGGCTCCGGTCCCTACCGAGGTTTTAGATCCGTCGGTAAATATGACTGGGAACCTAACATCAAAGTTCCTGGTAAAGTCAACTACCGGCGTCAGCCTGTCCCTAGGCATGCTAAACACAGGATTCGCAATCACGTTCCTGATTTTTCCATGCCCCTGCAGGAAATTTGGCGTCCACCAGCCATTTTGCGCTAGCCTGTCTGCTGTGGCAGACGCTCTGGCCTTAATTACCAGGTCCAGAGGTGGCAAATTTAGTAGCACTTCCATGGCCGCAGTCGCCGTGGTTTTAATGGCTCCAGTAACACAGATGCATACTAGCCTCTGAATATCACCCAGTTCCTTCCTAGCTCTTTCGATGTCGAGTCTAGGCCACCATACCACGGAACCGTGACTCACCATGGGTCTAATGACAGCCTCATATAGCCACAGAATAGCCTGCGACCTTAGACCCCAGTTCCTCCCAAAGGAGTTCCTGCAGATCCAAAAAGCCGCTACAGCCTTCTGCGCCTTGTCCTTTACATGCGCTATCCAGTTGAGTTTGCTGTCAAGTATGACCCCAAGGTACTTTACCTGAGAAGAGAGCGCAACATTAAAGAGCCTCGTATTACCCATGAGGTCGGATCCTTTGTGCCTTCTGCTGAACAACACTAGGTCCGTTTTTCCTGGGTTAACTCTAAGCCCTTTCGCGTTACACCAGCGCTCCACTATCTTCAGTGCGACTCTGACCCGATCGCCTAGCGTACTCTCAAAGCTTCCTCTGACTAGGATCGTTAGATCATCCGAGTAGCCTTGGGCGTAGATTCCCTCATCGACCAGTTCTTTGATGAGAGAGTCCACTACATACACCATAGGATCGGTGAAAGGATACCGCCTTGCGGACATCCTTTTGCTACCCAGAGATTGGTCTTCTGACCACACACATTGGCCTCCACCGACCTGTCTCTGAGCATGTTACTGACCCATCTCACAACCATACGTCCGACTCCCCTTTCCTCCAGCGCTCGGCGGATAATGTCATGCATGCCTCTGGTCTCTTACATCCAACCGAAAATTTTCTTTCTTTCTTTGCAGTGACGAAAATGACGTCGTACCGAAAGTCGTGGAGGCTATTCTAAATTTACCGCAAAATACTCACATTGCCGTGCGCTACACATCGATTACGCTGTTGGGCGAACTGTGCGAATGGATCGACAATCATCCGGACACATTGCAAGCAATTCTCAACTTTTTGCTGTACTCACTGCAACAAAAGAATGGATTGGCCGCAGCGGCTGCAACAGCACTCACATCGATATGTTCGAAGTGTCGTGACCAGATGATCTGTCATCTGAGTGGTTTAGTTCAAATCGTTGCTAGCTTAGACAGTTTCGAAATAACCAATGAAGCCGCCATCGGTGTACTGAAGGGAATATCAACGATTGTGTCACGGCTGCCGAATCAGGCAACGCTGACACTGACATTGCAACAGATTTGTTCCTATCAAATGGTACCGCTGCGTGCACTAATTGAAGCTGATGTCAAAGTGGAACGGAACAAACGAAGCGATCCGAGTTTTTGGGTTGATCGACTGACGGCCATTCTACGGCACACGGACGTCGATGTACGACCAACCGATGTGCATCCGTGTCTGCCGATTATCAATGAAGTGTGGCCAATTTTATCGAATATTTTAAACAAATACCAAACGGACAGCGGCATCATGGAGAGAACGTGTCGATCGATCCGTTACATAATTAGATGTATAGGAAAAGAGGGATCGCCGCTTCTCGAGCCGTTAGTCAAACAGATGGTGCATTTGTACGAACTTCATCAGCACAGCTGTTTCCTCTATCTGGGAAGCATTCTTGTCGACGAATTCTGTAATGTGAACGACCAGTGTACGCAGGGACTGTTGAACATGCTACAGGCATTCATACAGCCAACGTTTAACATTCTCCAAACGGAAAATGGCCTGAAAAACCATCCCGACACCGTTGACGACTTCTTCCGCCTGTGTTCACGATTCACGCAACGCTGCGCTATACCGTTTCTGCAAAGCACCATCGTTTCGCCGGTCATCCAGTGCGCTCTGCTAGCCTGTACGCTCGATCATCGTGACGCAAATTTGTCGGTGATGAAATTCTTCTACAATCTGCTGAACTGTGGCCGCTCCGATTCGAATGACATCAAACGTGGTTTGGTGCTGCAGTTGGTGCAGGCGAACGGTGAATCGTTGGTGCTGAATCTGTTGCATTCGTCAGTGTTCTGCTTGCACTCGTATATGCTGTCGGATGTGGCGGACGTTTTGCTGGAGCTGAAAGCGGTCGATGAAGAGAAAACTTCAGTTTATTTACGGAATGCTGTCGATGCTTTGCCAAAAAAGAATAGCGGCGGATCGGTGACGGCTACACAAAGTCAGATCGATTCGTTTCACGCAACCGTTTTAAAGTAAGTTTTTTTGGGTTGTCGGGTCGTTGTTTCGATTACTTATATGTTCCTAATCTCTCTTCAACAGATCGGAAACGTCAAAGGCGCTAACCCATGCGTTAAAGGAATTCACGTTGCTGTTTCGCTGAAAGGAATTATATGCTCAGTGGGCACGCCATGGATTAGTCAATGCAACTTATTCAATTATACAACGCAAGAGAGAGAGAGAGAGAGAGAAAGAGTGGATCGAGAATTAAATTAAATGTGAAAAGAGAAACCATCCAATGTACATGACGATCTGAGCTCCTCCGATCTTTTTTTTTTGGTTTTAAATTAAGAAGAGGGAAATTACACCCCATACAGTGCTGGCTAATTAACTACGAAAAACTCTTTGATTTGATTTTGTCAATTTTAAACATTTTCTTAACCAGTCCGACCGAATAATTTGAATTTTGAATATTTAATTCCATGCCGGAATTTTCTTACATTTTAATTTGAAAAGAAAAAACGAAATTTTTTGTTTTTTTAATTTTGTAAACAAGTCAGTGAAATGGACATAAAACAATTGAATCGGAACGTTTTCCCACATTTTGAAAATGGTACCGAATTTTGACGGTATGTAATGATGAAGAATAATAATTATTTAAAAAAATGAAACGACAACACAAAACTGAAGAGAGTCTTTTACTAATTAACCGCAGACAAAAAAAAAAAAATTGGACTGTGTGAGGGCTTAGAGCCTCTTCAGTAATTGTTTCTCGTTCAGCACCTGTCCTTCGATGAACTTATTGATTGCATCCATCTCGAAACCGATATTTTGTCTCAACATACCCATATGTTGAATAGGAAGGCACTTTCGCTGGTCATGGTTGGGTCGGATGCTTCTGGACGTTTATGGTGCCATCGATAGGGAATTTCGAGGTGATCATTTAGTAGAAGAACTTCAAGAAAACGACCTCTCCGGCTCGGGACCTCGGGACAAGTCCCTTAAAAAATCTTAAAACGAGGGGTAACCGACTCGGGTAATTGACTACACACCCTCAAAGGAATTGCCGGAGTATCCGGTAAATAATTGGAATTGATGGAATTGACCGGAATTGACTGGAATTGATCGGAATTGGCAGTAATTGATCGGAATTGATAGGAATTGACTGGAAATATGTGGAATTGTAAGGATTTGAAAGTAAATGAGAGTAAATGCTGATAAGTGTGATTATCGGAAAGAAGGACCAGCGAATGCAAAACCACATTATTTCTTTTTTGTTTTAATTTTAAAACCTCCCGCACAATAAATAACAGTATACAGTGTTGATCAGTTCCATTTTAGAACAGGTCCAACGTCCTCTTATGTTCAAAATATGCACACTGAAGGATTCTTCTTCAGAGGATTCTTGTGAGTCAGATACGGAAGAGTTTGAGCCGAAACAAACAAGTGAATATTTGTCGGGGGAATGTTAGGCTGGGGCATTGCCGATGCGAAATGCTCCAGTTTCAAACCAAATTTTCAAAAAAAATGCATCACCGACATCATCTTTTCAAAAGCCTAAAATCTTACGATGTCAATCACTTGAACGAAACAAAAAATAGAGTGCTTTGGCTTTTGCTGACGTGTGCTGAACAAATCCATTTCCTGTCGAGGTACGAACAACGTTTTGTGCATCGGACAAAACTCAGCAATTTACTTGAAAACATACACACTTCACAATCACCATATTAATCAATCGTATAGTCATGGAAAAATTCATGTAATTTCTTTCCCGCACCATAAATCGTCAAGAAATGAAGTTTTTTTCATGCCTTGGGCATAAATTATGGAATTTTTCTAGTAACTTAGGCCCTCAGCATGAAAAGTTGTATACGCATCTGTTGTGGACGGTTTATTTTAGGCATTTTCGCTTGTCACCCTCACTTCGTTCGCGCTACAATCCGCGAAATTGCCTAAAATACACCGTCCACAACATATACGTAATAGTACATTACTATGCAAGGGAAGTAAAGTGATATTTCGTATCCAGATGAGAAAAAGTATCCGAGGGCGGCAGCCCGAGGTACTTTTACTCATCGTGATACGAGATATCACTTTATTTTCCGTGTGTAGTACGACGTTTTACTATGCGAGTGATGTAAAGGTTATTGCCTATACATGTAATAGCCTTGTTACATGCACCAGCATAGTAAATAACTATTACTGCACGATATATAGTTCGGGAAAAACTGACATTTCTTAATGAAAAATCATGGCAAAATATGTCGTATTTCAGTTGTCGGATGCACAAACGTTTTTCGTCATTTCCTGGCTTGGTACGAAAAATACTATTTATCTAAAATAAACAATGATGTGCGATGTGAAATCATTTTAAACATAACTGCAGTCAATTGGACGGTTTAATCTAAATTGAAATTGAAAAATCTCTTCTAAAAAGTACGAGTAAAAAGTAAAGATTCTAACAAAATTAGTCACAAATGTAGGACAACATACACAGAGAAAAATCCTGGATTAGATTTAAATCTTTTTCGGATTACATATAGGACCAAATTTATTTTTGGATTGAAATCTAATTTTTCGAAAGATTACTTGCATTTAATCTTTCGAAAATAATCTGTCGACGGATTAGATCGAAATCTTCCTAGAGATTTCAATTTTTTTTATTTTGAAATTAAATTTTTTTTCCCAATATTTATTTGAATATTGAGTCAAATTTATTTGTTTTATTTATTCTGAAATTGGAAATTTTATTTATTTAGTTGAAATTAAATATTTTTTTTTACTTACTTTGATCAGGATTTGAACTCGTTCACCTCGGTACCTCCGTATCTCCAGTCCTGTACTTTACCACTGAGCTGTTGGGTTCTTAATCTTAGCAAGATTTATTTTCGAACCGTTGTTGCGGAGATTTTACTCTTTCAAAGATTAAAAAATAATCTTCTGAACGAAACCTTAGTACAACTGAGGTAACCATCATAGTAAACGAGTTCAAATCCTAATTGAAGGCAACATTTTTTTTTTCATTTTTCCAATTATTTAATAAACTGTTATCATACTTCATAAATCCCTATGAGCATAGATAAGGAAGTTGAGCCTGGCAAAACTATTGAAAAGTGCCATAAGCGTATGGAAAATATTATAATAAAACGGTATTTTGCACCCATATTTAATTGTACCATTGATTAAGAAGTATAACATAACAATTTAACTTCATAACACATCGAGAAACACATACAAATACACACACACATATAAAACAGTCATTTTACATGTAAATATATAGGGCTAGGGCTTGTATGTGAACTTTCTAGAGCCCTAGCTCCTAAACGAAATTACGTAGTGTTAGAATCGTCCCCAGAAACTACTCCAAAAATTTCAGCAAAATCGTAGAGAAGAAGTGCAAATCCATCTTGGTTCAATGTATCCAAGATAGCCAATTGGAATACGTGAAGGATAAGAAGAATGCGAAGGATATTTTTGATGCAATTAAGGCAGTCTTTGAGAGAGCGAGTGTAGCTGGTCAGCTACTATTGAGAAAACGTTTGTTGACCATGAAATATGTCGATGGTACAGACATGCAAAAACATTTTTTGGTTTTCGACAAGAACGTTTGAGACTTAAAGGCAATCGGTGCAACCATGGAGGAGATGGACATAATATGTCACCTCTTGCTGACTTTGCCGAAGAGCTACGATACGTTTTTAACTGCCATAGAGACGATTGATCCACTCAACCTTACGCTGGAGTTCGTAAAAAACCGAATATTGGACGAATTCAACAAGCGGTCCTGTGCCACAGGAAGCAGTAAGGTCAGCAACGATTCGATTGCAATGAGTTCGGCTAAATCCAAGGCCCGATGTTACAACTGCGGAAAACCGGGCCATTATCAATCTCAATGTCGATCAAAGGTGAATAATGATTCTATGAACAATAACAGCCAAGTTCTACTCCCGAAAAAGCGCCAATTTAACAAAGGACGAGGAAGAAGAATATTTATCTGAAGCCTCATCGTTTTATGCATCGCTAATCGTCGATTCACAAGCCTCCCCAACGTACTTCTGAAGAGGAAATAAAATTCGTCACGGACTCTGGTGCAATGGATTACATGGTCAATGAGAAACGGTATTTCGAAGAATTAAAAGAAATTGCGCCGATATCCATCACCGTTGCTAAGGATGGTGCCAATTCGGTTTCGAAGGAAAGAGGAAACATCTCAGTGAAAATGCTATTGGGAAATGATAGTTCGAGCCGATCAATCAAGGACGTACTGTATGTCGAATTTTTAAAATGCAATTTAATGTCGGTAGCAAAACTGTGCAATAAAGGATTCGAGGTAACATAGAACTAGGTACTAGGTTGGCCAAATTTGAACGTATTTAGATGGATTTTGCTTTATTAGATAGGTATTGACCGTACCAATCAGGGAAAAAAAAGTTTATGAAATTCGATTCACCGGAGCGTGAGCTAGGTCTCTTGGAGTGAGCTTATATGTGGCTACTCGGCCGTACAGTGAAGGTGGTGTTTTTAGCCCCGTACGAAGTACGAAGGGGCTTATAGGATTACGATGCCGTGTGTAATTGATGGAATTCGAAGCAGACGGTAAGGGCAAAGTGTTTGCCTATGTTCATTGTTCATAGATGACGAATCCGCAATAAAAATTTAGGCCGTCTGTCCGTCTGTCCGTCACGTCGATATCTTGAGTAAATCAAATCCGATTTCAAAAAAAAAAATTTCCCTGAAAGATAGTCAAAATAGTGAGGCTAAGTTCGAAGATGGGCATAATCCGGTCGGCCCTTCGTGAGTTAGGGCCACCTAAGTGATTTAAGGTCTTTTGGTGATATTTATGGCAAAATAAACGATGGAAATGTAAATGACACGGCAAATGATAGGTATTGTCAATACCAATCCAGGAAAAAAAAAGTTTTTTAAAATCGGGTGAGTGGACCGTGAGTTAGGGCCTTAGAAGTGAAAAGCTACTAGGGCCCTATGTGTATTTTACATAGAACTCAAGTAAATTTAATCCGTTTTTCGTAATTTTTGTTTCATTTGGAAGGTAATCGAACGCCGAATAGAAAGTTGTTGAAAAAAAATTAAATTTGGGTCCTTGGACTAAGGCCACTACTAGGGCCCTATGTGTATTTTACATTGAACTCGAGTAAATTTCATTCGTTTTTCGTATTTTTTGTGTCATTTGGAAGGTAATCAAAGGCCGAATAGAATGTTGTTGAAAAAAAAAATAAATTTGGGTCCTCGGACTAAGGCCGCTACTAGGGCCCTATGCGTATTTTACATACAACTCGAGTAAATTTCATCCGTTTTTCGTAATTTTTGTTTCATTTGAAAGATAATCGAACACCGAATAGAATGTTGTTGAAAAAAAAAATTAAATTTGGGTCCTCGGACTAAGGCCGCTACTAGGGCCCTATGCGT
Organism: Bradysia coprophila; assembly: GCF_014529535.1. Lineage (NCBI taxonomy): Eukaryota > Metazoa > Arthropoda > Insecta > Diptera > Sciaridae > Bradysia > Bradysia coprophila. The sequence continues at coordinate 1,942,369 of NW_023503807.1, forward strand.
ATTTTACATACAACTCGAGTAAATTTCATCCGTTTTTCGTAATTTTTGTTTCATTTGAAAGATAATCGAACACCGAATAGAATGTTGTTGAAAAAAAAATTAAGTTTGGGTCCTTGGACTAAGGCCGCTACTAGGGCCCTATGTGTATTTTACATATAACTCGAGTAAATTTCATCCGTTTTTCGTAATTTTTGTTTCATTTGGAAGGTAATCAAAGGCCGAATAGAATGTTGTTGAAAAAAATTAAATTTGGGTCCTCGGACTAAGGCCGCTACTAGGGCCCTATGTGTATTTTACATATAACTCGAGCAAATTTCATCCGTTTTTCGTATTTTTTGTTTCATTTGGAAGGTAATCAAAAGCCGAATAGAATGTAGTTGAAAAAAAATATTAAATTTGGATCCTCGGACTGAGGCCGATACTAGGCCGTATGTGTATTTATACTCAATAAATTAAAATTTTAGGGCTCTTTGAAATTTTTGTTTTATTTGAAAGGAACGTCGTACGGGGCTATGCGCAATTTCTAAGATGTACACATTACATAATAATTTTACTTTAACTACTTTAACCGGCGCATAGGCTTACGGTCAAAGTAGGGTGACAGACGCACTAGGGTCACGTACGCAATAGATATACGGGTTTGTACGGGGCTCAGTCGCAGCAAACGCTCCGACTGTTCTGATGGCTCGTTTGTTAATATCTCGAGTAAACTTTGACCGAATTTCAATTTTTTTTTTGTTTGAAAGGTACTAACGAATGTAAAGCAGCCGTACTACTTTCCACCTCCCCGTCGGCCGCCATTTTGGATTTTTGTAAAATCAATATAAATCGGTGAAAATGATACTTACTTAATTTTAGGTCAATTCGAAATTTGTGTTACATTTGAAAGGAACGTCGTACGGGGCTTCGTAATTGCGCTATGCGCAATTTTTAAGACGTACACATTTCATAAGAATTTTACTTTACCGACGTTTACGCAGTAGGCTTACGGTAAGAGTAGGGCGACGTACGAACTAGGGTCACGTACGCAATAGATGTACGGGTTTGTACGGGGCTCAGTCGCAGCAAACGCTCCGACTGTTCTGACGGCTCGTTTAAAATCGGGTAAGTGGACCGTGAGTTAGGGCCTTAGAAGTGAAAAGCTACTCGGCCCTAAGTGTATTTTGCATATAACTCGAGTAAATTTGATCCGATTTTCCTAATTTTTGTTTCATTTGAAAGGTAATCGAACGCCGAATAGAATGTTGTTGAAAAAAAAATTAAATTTGGGTCCTTGGACTAAGGCCGCTACTAGGGCCCTATGTGTATTTTACATAGAACTCGAGTAAATTTCATCCGTTTTTCGTAATTTTTGTTTCATTTGGAAGGTAATCAAAGGCCGAATAGAATGTTGTTGAAAAAAAATTAAATTTGGGTCCTTGGACTTAGGCCACTACTAGGGCCCTATGTGTATTTTACATACAACTCGAGCAAATTTCATCCGTTTTTCGTAATTTTTGTTTCATTTGGGAGGTAATCAAAGGCCGAATAGAATGTAGTTGAAAAAAAAAATTAAATTTGGATCCTCGGACTGAGGCCGATACTAGGCCCTATGTGTATTTATACTCAATAAATTTGAAAGGAACGTTGCGCTATGCGCAATTTCTAAGATGTACACATTACATAATAATTTTACTTTAACTACTTTAACCGGCGCAATAGGCTTACGGTCAAAGTAGGGTGACAGACGCACTAGGGTCACGTACGCAATAGATATACGGGTTTGTACGGGGCTCAGTCGCAGCAAACGCTCCGACTGTTCTGATGGCTCGTTTTTAATTACAAGTAAAAAAATCACCATAATTTTTTTTCCTCTGCAAATGATTTTATTTACTTGTTTCCAACCTGTAACTTATAGTAGCAGAAGTTGCTTACGCCACGCCATACACATTGTTTTCATTTCGTTTGATGAGACGCTATCGAAAGCTGCCTGCACAATACCCTCTCTAGCAACCTAACTACATTTATTAACGTGGTAAAAATGCAAAAAAGCTCTCGCATTTTACATGTGAAATTAGAAATTAGGCAACAGTGTATGATTCTACAAACAAAGGAATAAGTTGATATTTTGACAAAACGAAGTTTGTTTGCTAGAGAGGGTATTGGTCTGCACTAGGGGTTTGCGATGGATAAAGGATCGATACTGGCGTAGTCCACAAAAAACATAGATGTCAAAAATCGATTTTGAAAATTAAATAAAATTCATTTACAACTTGCGACAAATCATACTAGCTAAATATTTGAGTTTTCGGTCTCCCACCTATTTTGACCTCTACCAAAAAACTTTGAGATCTTTGTTAGCTGTAATAGTCTTATTCTACTAATTAATGTCCAGTGCTACAGAAAAAAAAAAAATCCGGCCGCAGTTTGTCGAAAAAGTATTTTTGGTGAGTCGTCAAAGTTCGCCGACTATGAAAAATTCAGTGGATCTTAACCTTAAAAATTCGGAAATTCATCTAGAAAATGATTCAATTTTTGATCAAGGGGGCCTAAATTCTTGGGAATATTGTAAGTTTTCCAGCGCAGAAAAATTATGTCCTTGAATTTAGCACAAGATTAAAAACACAAGATTAGTAAATATCTTGATATATCAAGATTTGGTGACACGAATCTTGATTCAAGATTTGTTTGACCGAATCTTGATATATCAAGATTCATGTCACCGGTTCTTGTATATCAAGATTTTATTGGTTAACATCTTAAGGACTAGCGTCACCGTCCACAGAATTCTCACTAGCAGAGCTTATGATTCTTTACGAAAAATAAATAACGTCTCAGGGACTCTACCGTCACTGTACAATCGACGAAAAAGGGTGATAGTATATCTACCGGTATTAAAACCGGAAAACACCAATGAAAAGTGTATTTTTATTGGAAAAATGTAGTTTTTATTTGGTTATTTGGCCTGAATATAAATATATCGTCTTCACATAAATTTCCATAAAAAAAATTTTTTGTCAAGAAACATGCACAAAAATTTCGATTCAAAAAATTTTTTCTAGAAGAAACATGCTCCATTTGGGCTAATTTTAAGTTATTGTCTTCACAAAAATTTCGATTCAAAAAAATTTTTCTCGAAGAAACATGCTCCATTTGGGCTAATTTTAAGTTATTGTCTTCACAAAAATTTCGATACAAAAAAATTTTTCTTGAAGAAACATGCTCCATTTGAGCTAATTTTAAGTTATTGTCTTCACAAAAATTTCGAAACAAAAAAATTTTTCTTGAAGAAACATTCTCCATTTGGGCTAATTTTAAGTTATTGTCTTCACAAAAATTTCTATACAAAAAATTTTTTCTAGAAGAAACATGCTCCATTTGGGCTAATTTTAAGTTATTGCCTTCACAAAAATTTCTATACAAAAAATTTTTTCTTGAAGAAACATGCTCCATTTGGGCTAATTTTAAGTTATTGTCTTCACAAAAATTTCTATACAAAAAATTTTTTCTTGAAGAAACATGCTCCATTTGGGCTAATTTTAAGTTATTGTCTTCACAAAAATTTCGATACAAAAAATTTTTTCTAGAAGAAACATGCTCCATTTGGGCTAATTTTAAGTTATTGTCTTCACAAAAATTTCTATACAAAAAATTTTTTCTAGAAGAAACATGCTCCATTTGGGCTAATTTTAAGTTATTGTCTTCACAAAAATTTCTATACAAAAAGTTTTTTCTTGAAGAAACATGCTCCATTTGGGCTAATTTTAAGTTATTGTCTTCACAAAAATTTCGATACAAAACATTTTTTCTAGAAGAAACATGCTCCATTTGGGCTAATTTTAAGTTATTGTCTTCACAAAAATTTCTATACAAAAAATTTTTTCTTGAAGAAACATGCTCCATTTGGGCTAATTTTAAGTTATTGTCTTCACAAAAATTTCGATACAAAAAAATTTTTCTAGAAGAAACATGCTCCATTTGGGCTAATTTTAAGTTATTGCTTCACAAAAATTTCGGTTCAAAAAAATTTTTCTTGAAGAAACATTCTCCATTTGGGCTAATTTTAAGTTATTGTCTTCACAAAAATTTCTATACAAAAAGTTTTTTCTTGAAGAAACATGCTCCATTTGGGCTAATTTTAAGTTATTGTCTTCACAAAAATTTCGATACAAAACATTTTTTCTAGAAGAAACATGCTCCATTTGGGCTAATTTTAAGTTATTGTCTTCACAAAAATTTCTATACAAAAAATTTTTTCTTGAAGAAACATGCTCCATTTGGGCTAATTTTAAGTTATTGTCTTCACAAAAATTTCGATACAAAAAATTTTTTCTAGAAGAAACATGCTCCATTTGGGCTAATTTTAAGTTATTGCTTCACAAAAATTTCGGTTCAAAAAAATTTTTCTAGAAGAAACATGCTCCATTTGGGCTAATTTTAAGTTATTGTCTTCACAAAAATTTCGATACAAAAAATTTTTTCTTGAAGAAACATTCTCCATTTGGGCTAATTTTAAGTTATTGTCTTCACAAAAATTTCGATACAAAACATTTTTTCTAGAAGAAACATGCTCCATTTGGGCTAATTTTAAGTTATTGTCTTCACAAAAATTTCTATACAAAAAATTTTTTCTTGAAGAAACATGCTCCATTTGGGCTAATTTTAAGTTATTGTCTTCACAAAAATTTCGATACAAAAAATTTTTTCTTGAAGAAACATGCTCCATTTGGGCTAATTTTAAGTTATTGTCTTCACAAAAATTTCGATACAAAAAATTTTTTCTTGAAGAAACATGCTCCATTTGGGCTAATTTTAAGTTATTGTCTTCACAAAAATTTCTATACAAAAAGTTTTTTCTTGAAGAAACATGCTCCATTTGGGCTAATTTTAAGTTATTGTCTTCACAAAAATTTCGATACAAAACATTTTTTCTAGAAGAAACATGCTCCATTTGGGCTAATTTTAAGTTATTGTCTTCACAAAAATTTCTATACAAAAAATTTTTTCTTGAAGAAACATGCTCCATTTGGGCTAATTTTAAGTTATTGTCTTCACAAAAATTTCGATACAAAAAATTTTTTCTAGAAGAAACATGCTCCATTTGGGCTAATTTTAAGTTATTGCTTCACAAAAATTTCGGTTCAAAAAAATTTTTCTAGAAGAAACATGCTCCATTTGGGCTAATTTTAAGTTATTGTCTTCACAAAAATTTCGATACAAAAAATTTTTTCTTGAAGAAACATTCTCCATTTGGGCTAATTTTAAGTTATTGTCTTCACAAAAATTTCGATTCAAAAAAATTTTTCTCGAAGAAACATGCTCCATTTGGGCTAATTTTAAGTTATTGTCTTCACAAAAATTTCGATACAAAAAATTTTTTCTTGAAGAAACATGCTCCATTTGAGCTAATTTTAAGTTATTGTCTTCACAAAAATTTCGAAACAAAAAAATTTTTCTTGAAGAAACATTCTCCATTTGGGCTAATTTTAAGTTATTGTCTTCACAAAAATTTCTATACAAAAAATTTTTTCTTGAAGAAACATTCTCCATTTGGGCTAATTTTAAGTTATTGTCTTCACAAAAATTTCTATACAAAAAATTTTTTCTAGAAGAAACATGCTCCATTTGGGCTAATTTTAAGTTATTGTCTTCACAAAAATTTCGAAACAAAAAAATTTTTCTTGAAGAAACATTCTCCATTTGGGCTAATTTTAAGTTATTGTCTTCACAAAAATTTCTATACAAAAAATTTTTTCTAGAAGAAACATGCTCCATTTGGGCTAATTTTAAGTTATTGCCTTCACAAAAATTTCTATACAAAAAATTTTTTCTAGAAGAAACATGCTCCATTTGGGCTAATTTTAAGTTATTGTCTTCACAAAAATTTCTATACAAAAAATTTTTTCTTGAAGAAACATGCTCCATTTGGGCTAATTTTAAGTTATTGTCTTCACAAAAATTTCGATTCAAAAAAATTTTTCTCGAAGAAACATGCTCCATTTGAGCTAATTTTAAGTTATTGTCTTCACAAAAATTTCGAAACAAAAAAAATTTTCTTGAAGAAACATGCTCCATTTGGGTTAATTTTAAGTTATTGTCTTCACAAAAATTTCGATACAAAAAAAAAATTTATTGAAGAAACATGCTCCATTTGGGTTAATTTTAA